>NC_068446.1:46358196-46373196 GCF_023373465.1 Oncorhynchus keta | reverse complement strand
CTGTAGATAGATCAACTCTCCAGTGGGAGGTGCTGACCGGTAGCTGTAGATAGATCAACTCTCCAGTAGGAGGTGCTGAGGGTAGCTGTAGATAGATCAACTCTCCAGTAGAAGGTGCTGAGGGTAGCTGTAGATAGATCAACTCTCCAGTAGGAGGTGCTGAGGGTAGCTGTAGATAGATCAACTCTCCAGTAGGAGGTGCTGAGGGTAGCTGTAGATAGATCAACTCTCCAGTAGGAGGTGCTGACCGGTAGCTGTAGATAGATCAACTCTCCAGTAGGAGGTGCTGAGGGTAGCTGTAGATAGATCAACTCTCCAGTAGGAGGTGCTGACCGGTAGCTGTAGATAGATCAACTCTCCAGTAGGAGGTGCTGACCGGTAGCTGTAGATAGATCAACTCTCCAGTAGGAGGTGCTGACCGGTAGCTGTAGATAGATCAACTCTCCAGTAGGAGGTGCTGAGGGTAGCTGTAGATAGATCAACTCTCCAGTAGGAGGTGCTGAGGGTAGCTGTAGATAGATCAACTCTCCAGTAGGAGGTGCTGAGGGTAGCTGTAGATAGATCAACTCTCCAGTAGGAGGTGCTGACCGGTAGCTGTAGATAGATCAACTCTCCAGTAGGAGGTGCTGACCGGTAGCTGTAGATAGATCAACTCTCCAGTAGGAGGTGCTGAGGGTAGCTGTAGATAGATCAACTCTCCAGTAGGAGGTGCTGAGGGTAGCTGTAGATAGATCAACCCTCCAGTAGGAGGTGCTGAGGGTAGCTGTAGATAGATCAACTCTCCAGTAGGAGGTGCTGAGGGTAGCTGTAGATAGATCAACTCTCCAGTAGAAGGTGCTGAGGGTAGCTGTAGATAGATCAACTCTCCAGTAGGAGGTGCTGACCGGTAGCTGTAGATAGATCAACTCTCCAGTAGGAGGTGCTGACCGGTAGCTGTAGATAGATCAACTCTCCAGTGGGAGGTGCTGACCGGTAGCTGTAGATAGATCAACTCTCCAGTAGGAGGTGCTGAGGGTAGCTGTAGATAGATCAACTCTCCAGTAGAAGGTGCTGAGGGTAGCTGTAGATAGATCAACTCTCCAGTAGGAGGTGCTGAGGGTAGCTGTAGATAGATCAACTCTCCAGTAGGAGGTGCTGACCGGTAGCTGTAGATAGATCAACTCTCCAGTAGGAGGTGCTGACCGGTAGCTGTAGATAGATCAACTCTCCAGTAGGAGGTGCTGAGGGTAGTTGTAGATAGATCAACTCTCCAGTAGGAGGTGCTGACCGGTAGCTGTAGATAGATCAACTCTCCAGTAGGAGGTGCTGACCGGTAGCTGTAGATAGATCAACTCTCCAGTAGGAGGTGCTGAGGGTAGCTGTAGATAGATCAACTCTCCAGTAGGAGGTGCTGAGGGTAGCTGTAGATAGATCAACCCTCCAGTAGGAGGTGCTGAGGGTAGCTGTAGATAGATCAACTCTCCAGTAGGAGGTGCTGAGGGTAGCTGTAGATAGATCAACTCTCCAGTAGGAGGTGCTGACCGGTAGCTGTAGATAGATCAACTCTCCAGTAGGAGGTGCTGAGGGTAGCTGTAGATAGATCAACTCTCCAGTAGGAGGTGCTGAGGGTAGCTGTAGATAGATCAACTCTCCAGTGGGAGGTGCTGACCGGTAGCTGTAGATAGATCAACTCTCCAGTAGGAGGTGCTGAGGGTAGCTGTAGATAGATCAACTCTCCAGTAGAAGGTGCTGAGGGTAGCTGTAGATAGATCAACTCTCCAGTAGGAGGTGCTGAGGGTAGCTGTAGATAGATCAACTCTCCAGTAGGAGGTGCTGAGGGTAGCTGTAGATAGATCAACTCTCCAGTAGGAGGTGCTGACCGGTAGCTGTAGATAGATCAACTCTCCAGTAGGAGGTGCTGAGGGTAGCTGTAGATAGATCAACTCTCCAGTAGGAGGTGCTGACCGGTAGCTGTAGATAGATCAACTCTCCAGTAGGAGGTGCTGACCGGTAGCTGTAGATAGATCAACTCTCCAGTAGGAGGTGCTGACCGGTAGCTGTAGATAGATCAACTCTCCAGTAGGAGGTGCTGACCGGTAGCTGTAGATAGATCAACTCTCCAGTAGGAGGTGCTGAGGGTAGCTGTAGATAGATCAACTCTCCAGTAGAAGGTGCTGAGGGTAGCTGTAGATAGATCAACTCTCCAGTAGGAGGTGCTGACCGGTAGCTGTAGATAGATCAACTCTCCAGTGGGAGGGGCTGCCCGGTAGCTGTAGATAGATCAACTCTCCAGTGGAGGTGCTGACCGGTAGCTGTAGATAGATCAACTCTCCAGTAGGAGGTGCTGAGGGTAGCTGTAGATAGATCAACTCTCCAGTAGAAGGTGCTGAGGGTAGCTGTAGATAGATCAACTCTCCAGTAGGAGGTGCTGAGGGTAGCTGTAGATAGATCAACTCTCCAGTAGGAGGTGCTGAGGGTAGCTGTAGATAGATCAACTCTCCAGTAGGAGGTGCTGAGGGTAGCTGTAGATAGATCAACTCTCCAGTAGGAGGTGCTGACCGGTAGCTGTAGATAGATCAACTCTCCAGTAGGAGGTGCTGACCGGTAGCTCTAGATAGATCAACTCTCCAGTAGGAGGTGCTGAGGGTAGCTGTAGATAGATCAACTCTCCAGTAGGAGGTGCTGACCGGTAGCTGTAGATAGATCAACTCTCCAGTAGGAGGTGCTGACCGGTAGCTGTAGATAGATCAACTCTCCAGTAGGAGGTGCTGAGGGTAGCTGTAGATAGATCAACTCTCCAGTAGGAGGTGCTGAGGGTAGCTGTAGATAGATCAACCCTCCAGTAGGAGGTGCTGAGGGTAGCTGTAGATAGATCAACTCTCCAGTAGGAGGTGCTGAGGGTAGCTGTAGATAGATCAACTCTCCAGTAGGAGGTGCTGAGGGTAGCTGTAGATAGATCAACTCTCCAGTAGGAGGTGCTGAGGGTAGCTGTAGATAGATCAACTCTCCAGTAGGAGGTGCTGACCGGTAGCTGTAGATAGATCAACTCTCCAGTAGGAGGTGCTGACCGGTAGCTGTAGATAGATCAACTCTCCAGTAGGAGGTGCTGAGGGTAGTTGTAGATAGATCAACTCTCCAGTAGGAGGTGCTGACCGGTAGCTGTAGATAGATCAACTCTCCAGTAGGAGGTGCTGACCGGTAGCTGTAGATAGATCAACTCTCCAGTAGGAGGTGCTGAGGGTAGCTGTAGATAGATCAACTCTCCAGTAGGAGGTGCTGAGGGTAGCTGTAGATAGATCAACCCTCCAGTAGGAGGTGCTGAGGGTAGCTGTAGATAGATCAACTCTCCAGTAGGAGGTGCTGAGGGTAGCTGTAGATAGATCAACTCTCCAGTAGGAGGTGCTGACCGGTAGCTGTAGATAGATCAACTCTCCAGTAGGAGGTGCTGAGGGTAGCTGTAGATAGATCAACTCTCCAGTAGGAGGTGCTGAGGGTAGCTGTAGATAGATCAACTCTCCAGTGGGAGGTGCTGACCGGTAGCTGTAGATAGATCAACTCTCCAGTAGGAGGTGCTGAGGGTAGCTGTAGATAGATCAACTCTCCAGTAGAAGGTGCTGAGGGTAGCTGTAGATAGATCAACTCTCCAGTAGGAGGTGCTGAGGGTAGCTGTAGATAGATCAACTCTCCAGTAGGAGGTGCTGAGGGTAGCTGTAGATAGATCAACTCTCCAGTAGGAGGTGCTGACCGGTAGCTGTAGATAGATCAACTCTCCAGTAGGAGGTGCTGAGGGTAGCTGTAGATAGATCAACTCTCCAGTAGGAGGTGCTGACCGGTAGCTGTAGATAGATCAACTCTCCAGTAGGAGGTGCTGACCGGTAGCTGTAGATAGATCAACTCTCCAGTAGGAGGTGCTGACCGGTAGCTGTAGATAGATCAACTCTCCAGTAGGAGGTGCTGACCGGTAGCTGTAGATAGATCAACTCTCCAGTAGGAGGTGCTGAGGGTAGCTGTAGATAGATCAACTCTCCAGTAGAAGGTGCTGAGGGTAGCTGTAGATAGATCAACTCTCCAGTAGGAGGTGCTGACCGGTAGCTGTAGATAGATCAACTCTCCAGTAGGAGGTGCTGACCGGTAGCTGTAGATAGATCAACTCTCCAGTGGGAGGTGCTGACCGGTAGCTGTAGATAGATCAACTCTCCAGTAGGAGGTGCTGAGGGTAGCTGTAGATAGATCAACTCTCCAGTAGAAGGTGCTGAGGGTAGCTGTAGATAGATCAACTCTCCAGTAGGAGGTGCTGAGGGTAGCTGTAGATAGATCAACTCTCCAGTAGGAGGTGCTGAGGGTAGCTGTAGATAGATCAACTCTCCAGTAGGAGGTGCTGAGGGTAGCTGTAGATAGATCAACTCTCCAGTAGGAGGTGCTGACCGGTAGCTGTAGATAGATCAACTCTCCAGTAGGAGGTGCTGACCGGTAGCTCTAGATAGATCAACTCTCCAGTAGGAGGTGCTGAGGGTAGCTGTAGATAGATCAACTCTCCAGTAGGAGGTGCTGACCGGTAGCTGTAGATAGATCAACTCTCCAGTAGGAGGTGCTGACCGGTAGCTGTAGATAGATCAACTCTCCAGTGGGAGGTGCTGAGCGGTAGCAGTAGATAGATCAACTCTCCAGTAGGAGGTGCTGAGGGTAGCTGTAGATAGATCAACCCTCCAGTAGGAGGTGCTGAGGGTAGCTGTAGATAGATCAACTCTCCAGTAGGAGGTGCTGAGGGTAGCTGTAGATAGATCAACTCTCCAGTAGGAGGTGCTGACCGGTAGCTGTAGATAGATCAACTCTCCAGTAGGAGGTGCTGAGGGTAGCTGTAGATAGATCAACTCTCCAGTAGGAGGTGCTGACCGGTAGCTGTAGATAGATCAACTCTCCAGTAGGAGGTGCTGAGGGTAGCTGTAGATAGATCAACTCTCCAGTAGGAGGTGCTGACCGGTAGCTGTAGATAGATCAACTCTCCAGTAGGAGGTGCTGACCGGTAGCTGTAGATAGATCAACTCTCCAGTAGGAGGTGCTGACCGGTAGCTGTAGATAGATCAACTCTCCAGTAGGAGGTGCTGACCGGTAGCTGTAGATAGATCAACTCTCCAGTAGGAGGTGCTGAGGGTAGCTGTAGATAGATCAACTCTCCAGTAGAAGGTGCTGAGGGTAGCTGTAGATAGATCAACTCTCCAGTAGGAGGTGCTGACCGGTAGCTGTAGATAGATCAACTCTCCAGTAGGAGGTGCTGACCGGTAGCTGTAGATAGATCAACTCTCCAGTGGGAGGTGCTGACCGGTAGCTGTAGATAGATCAACTCTCCAGTAGGAGGTGCTGAGGGTAGCTGTAGATAGATCAACTCTCCAGTAGAAGGTGCTGAGGGTAGCTGTAGATAGATCAACTCTCCAGTAGGAGGTGCTGAGGGTAGCTGTAGATAGATCAACTCTCCAGTAGGAGGTGCTGAGGGTAGCTGTAGATAGATCAACTCTCCAGTAGGAGGTGCTGAGGGTAGCTGTAGATAGATCAACTCTCCAGTAGGAGGTGCTGAGGGTAGCTGTAGATAGATCAACTCTCCAGTAGGAGGTGCTGAGGGTAGCTGTAGATAGATCAACTCTCCAGTAGGAGGTGCTGAGGGTAGCTGTAGATAGATCAACTCTCCAGTAGGAGGTGCTGACCGGTAGCTGTAGATAGATCAACTCTCCAGTAGGAGGTGCTGACCGGTAGCTGTAGATAGATCAACTCTCCAGTAGGAGGTGCTGACCGGTAGCTGTAGATAGATCAACTCTCCAGTAGGAGGTGCTGAGGGTAGCTGTAGATAGATCAACTCTCCAGTAGAAGGTGCTGAGGGTAGCTGTAGATAGATCAACTCTCCAGTAGGAGGTGCTGACCGGTAGCTGTAGATAGATCAACTCTCCAGTAGGAGGTGCTGACCGGTAGCTGTAGATAGATCAACTCTCCAGTGGGAGGTGCTGACCGGTAGCTGTAGATAGATCAACTCTCCAGTAGGAGGTGCTGAGGGTAGCTGTAGATAGAGCAACTCTCCAGTAGAGGTGCTGAGGGTAGCTGTAGATAGATCAACTCTCCAGTAGGAGGTGCTGAGGGTAGCTGTAGATAGATCAACTCTCCAGTAGGAGGTGCTGAGGGTAGCTGTAGATAGATCAACTCTCCAGTAGGAGGTGCTGACCGGTAGCTGTAGATAGATCAACTCTCCAGTAGGAGGTGCTGACCGGTAGCTGTAGATAGATCAACTCTCCAGTAGGAGGTGCTGACCGGTAGCTGTAGATAGATCAACTCTCCAGTAGGAGGTGCTGACCGGTAGCTGTAGATAGATCAACTCTCCAGTAGGAGGTGCTGAGGGTAGCTGTAGATAGATCAACTCTCCAGTAGAAGGTGCTGAGGGTAGCTGTAGATAGATCAACTCTCCAGTAGGAGGTGCTGACCGGTAGCTGTAGATAGATCAACTCTCCAGTAGGAGGTGCTGACCGGTAGCTGTAGATAGATCAACTCTCCAGTGGGAGGTGCTGACCGGTAGCTGTAGATAGATCAACTCTCCAGTAGGAGGTGCTGAGGGTAGCTGTAGATAGATCAACTCTCCAGTAGAAGGTGCTGAGGGTAGCTGTAGATAGATCAACTCTCCAGTAGGAGGTGCTGAGGGTAGCTGTAGATAGATCAACTCTCCAGTAGGAGGTGCTGAGGGTAGCTGTAGATAGATCAACTCTCCAGTAGGAGGTGCTGAGGGTAGCTGTAGATAGATCAACTCTCCAGTAGGAGGTGCTGAGGGTAGCTGTAGATAGATCAACTCTCCAGTAGGAGGTGCTGAGGGTAGCTGTAGATAGATCAACTCTCCAGTAGGAGGTGCTGAGGTAGCTGTAGATAGATCAACTCTCCAGTAGGAGGTGCTGACCGGTAGCTGTAGATAGATCAACTCTCCAGTAGGAGGTGCTGACCGGTAGCTGTAGATAGATCAACTCTCCAGTAGGAGGTGCTGACCGGTAGCTGTAGATAGATCAACTCTCCAGTAGGAGGTGCTGAGGGTAGCTGTAGATAGATCAACTCTCCAGTAGAAGGTGCTGAGGGTAGCTGTAGATAGATCAACTCTCCAGTAGGAGGTGCTGACCGGTAGCTGTAGATAGATCAACTCTCCAGTAGGAGGTGCTGACCGGTAGCTGTAGATAGATCAACTCTCCAGTAGGAGGTGCTGACCGGTAGCTGTAGATAGATCAACTCTCCAGTAGGAGGTGCTGAGGGTAGCTGTAGATAGATCAACTCTCCAGTAGGAGGTGCTGAGGGTAGCTGTAGATAGATCAACTCTCCAGTAGGAGGTGCTGAGGGTAGCTGTAGATAGATCAACTCTCCAGTAGAAGGTGCTGAGGGTAGCTGTAGATAGATCTGTAGAGGTGCTGAGGGTAGCTGTAGATAGATCAACTCTCCAGTAGGAGGTGCTGACCGGTAGCTGTAGATAGATCAACTCTCCAGTAGGAGGTGCTGAGGGTAGCTGTAGATAGATCAACTCTCCAGAGGGAGGTGCTGAGGGTAGCTGTAGATAGATCAACTCTCCAGTAGGAGGTGCTGACCGGTAGCTGTAGATAGATCAACTCTCCAGTAGGAGGTGCTGAGGGTAGCTGTAGATAGATCAACTCTCCAGTAGGAGGTGCTGACCGGTAGCTGTAGATAGATCAACTCTCCAGTAGGAGGTGCTGAGGGTAGCTGTAGATAGATCAACTCTCCAGTAGGAGGTGCTGAGGGTAGCTGTAGATAGATCAACTCTCCAGTAGGAGGTGCTGACCGGTAGCTGTAGATAGATCAACTCTCCAGTAGGAGGTGCTGACCGGTAGCTGTAGATAGATCAACTCTCCAGTAGGAGGTGCTGACCGGTAGCTGTAGATAGATCAACTCTCCAGTAGGAGGTGCTGACCGGTAGCTGTAGATAGATCAACTCTCCAGTAGGAGGTGCTGAGGGTAGCTGTAGATAGATCAACTCTCCAGTAGAAGGTGCTGAGGGTAGCTGTAGATAGATCAACTCTCCAGTAGGAGGTGCTGACCGGTAGCTGTAGATAGATCAACTCTCCAGTAGGAGGTGCTGACCGGTAGCTGTAGATAGATCAACTCTCCAGTGGGAGGTGCTGACCGGTAGCTGTAGATAGATCAACTCTCCAGTAGGAGGTGCTGAGGGTAGCTGTAGATAGATCAACTCTCCAGTAGAAGGTGCTGAGGGTAGCTGTAGATAGATCAACTCTCCAGTAGGAGGTGCTGAGGGTAGCTGTAGATAGATCAACTCTCCAGTAGGAGGTGCTGAGGGTAGCTGTAGATAGATCAACTCTCCAGTAGGAGGTGCTGACCGGTAGCTGTAGATAGATCAACTCTCCAGTAGGAGGTGCTGAGGGTAGCTGTAGATAGATCAACTCTCCAGTAGGAGGTGCTGACCGGTAGCTGTAGATAGATCAACTCTCCAGTAGGAGGTGCTGACCGGTAGCTGTAGATAGATCAACTCTCCAGTAGGAGGTGCTGACCGGTAGCTGTAGATAGATCAACTCTCCAGTAGGAGGTGCTGACCGGTAGCTGTAGATAGATCAACTCTCCAGTAGGAGGTGGTGAGGGTAGCTGTAGATAGATCAACTCTCCAGTAGGAGGTGCTGACCGGTAGCTGTAGATAGATCAACTCTCCAGTAGGAGGTGCTGACCGGTAGCTGTAGATAGATCAACTCTCCAGTAGGAGGTGCTGACCGGTAGCTGTAGATAGATCAACTCTCCAGTAGGAGGTGCTGACCGGTAGCTGTAGATAGATCAACTCTCCAGTAGGAGGTGCTGAGGGTAGCTGTAGATAGATCAACTCTCCAGTAGAAGGTGCTGAGGGTAGCTGTAGATAGATCAACTCTCCAGTAGGAGGTGCTGACCGGTAGCTGTAGATAGATCAACTCTCCAGTAGGAGGTGCTGACCGGTAGCTGTAGATAGATCAACTCTCCAGTAGGAGGTGCTGACCGGTAGCTGTAGATAGATCAACTCTCCAGTAGGAGGTGCTGAGGGTAGCTGTAGATAGATCAACTCTCCAGAGGGAGGTGCTGAGGGTAGCTGTAGATAGATCAACTCTCCAGTAGGAGGTGCTGACCGGTAGCTGTAGATAGATCAACTCTCCAGTAGGAGGTGCTGACCGGTAGCTGTAGATAGATCAACTCTCCAGTAGGAGGTGCTGAGGGTAGCTGTAGATAGATCAACTCTCCAGTAGGAGGTGCTGACCGGTAGCTGTAGATAGATCAACTCTCCAGTAGGAGGTGCTGAGGGTAGCTGTAGATAGATCAACTCTCCAGTAGGAGGTGCTGAGGGTAGCTGTAGATAGATCAACTCTCCAGTAGGAGGTGCTGACCGGTAGCTGTAGATAGATCAACTCTCCAGTAGGAGGTGCTGACCGGTAGCTGTAGATAGATCAACTCTCCAGTAGGAGGTGCTGACCGGTAGCTGTAGATAGATCAACTCTCCAGTAGGAGGTGCTGAGGGTAGCTGAAGATAGATCAACTCTCCAGTAGGAGGTGCTGAGGGTAGCTGTAGATAGATCAACTCTCCAGTAGGAGGTGCTGACCGGTAGCTGTAGATAGATCAACTCTCCAGTAGGAGGTGCTGACCGGTAGCTGTAGATAGATCAACTCTCCAGTAGGAGGTGCTGAGGGTAGCTGTAGATAGATCAACTCTCCAGTAGGATGTGCTGACCGGTAGCTGTAGATAGATCAACTCTCCAGTAGGAGGTGCTGACCGGTAGCTGTAGATAGATCAACTCTCCAGTAGGAGGTGCTGAGGGTAGCTGTAGATAGATCAACTCTCCAGTAGGAGGTGCTGAGGGTAGCTGTAGATAGATCAACTCTCCAGTAGGAGGTGCTGACCGGTAGCTGTAGATAGATCAACTCTCCAGTAGGAGGTGCTGAGGGTAGCTGTAGATAGATCAACTCTCCAGTAGGAGGTGCTGACCGGTAGCTGTAGATAGATCAACTCTCCAGTAGGAGGTGCTGAGGGTAGTTGTAGATAGATCAACTCTCCAGTAGGAGGTGCTGACCGGTAGCTGTAGATAGATCAACTCTCCAGTAGGAGGTGCTGACCGGTAGCTGTAGATAGATCAACTCTCCAGTAGGAGGTGCTGAGGGTAGCTGTAGATAGATCAACTCTCCAGTAGGAGGTGCTGAGGGTAGCTGTAGATAGATCAACCCTCCAGTAGGAGGTGCTGAGGGTAGCTGTAGATAGATCAACTCTCCAGTAGGAGGTGCTGAGGGTAGCTGTAGATAGATCAACTCTCCAGTAGGAGGTGCTGACCGGTAGCTGTAGATAGATCAACTCTCCAGTAGGAGGTGCTGACCGGTAGCTGTAGATAGATCAATTCTCCAGTAGGAGGTGCTGAGGGTAGCTGTAGATAGATCAACTCTCCAGTAGGAGGTGCTGACCGGTAGCTGTAGATAGATCAACTCTCCAGTAGGAGGTGCTGAGGGTAGCTGTAGATAGATCAACTCTCCAGTAGGAGGTGCTGACCGGTAGCTGTAGATAGATCAACTCTCCAGTAGGAGGTGCTGACCGGTAGCTGTAGATAGATCAACTCTCCAGTAGGAGGTGCTGAGGGTAGCTGTAGATAGATCAACTCTCCAGTAGGAGGTGCTGAGGGTAGCTGTAGATAGATCAACCCTCCAGTAGGAGGTGCTGAGGGTAGCTGTAGATAGATCAACTCTCCAGTAGGAGGTGCTGAGGGTAGCTGTAGATAGATCAACTCTCCAGTAGGAGGTGCTGACCGGTAGCTGTAGATAGATCAACTCTCCAGTAGGAGGTGCTGAGGGTAGCTGTAGATAGATCAACTCTCCAGTAGGAGGTGCTGAGGGTAGCTGTAGATAGATCAACTCTCCAGTGGGAGGTGCTGACCGGTAGCTGTAGATAGATCAACTCTCCAGTAGGAGGTGCTGAGGGTAGCTGTAGATAGATCAACTCTCCAGTAGAAGGTGCTGAGGGTAGCTGTAGATAGATCAACTCTCCAGTAGGAGGTGCTGAGGGTAGCTGTAGATAGATCAACTCTCCAGTAGGAGGTGCTGAGGGTAGCTGTAGATAGATCAACTCTCCAGTAGGAGGTGCTGACCGGTAGCTGTAGATAGATCAACTCTCCAGTAGGAGGTGCTGAGGGTAGCTGTAGATAGATCAACTCTCCAGTAGGAGGTGCTGACCGGTAGCTGTAGATAGATCAACTCTCCAGTAGGAGGTGCTGACCGGTAGCTGTAGATAGATCAACTCTCCAGTAGGAGGTGCTGACCGGTAGCTGTAGATAGATCAACTCTCCAGTAGGAGGTGCTGAGGGTAGCTGTAGATAGATCAACTCTCCAGTAGGAGGTGCTGAGGGTAGCTGTAGATAGATCAACTCTCCAGTAGGAGGTGCTGACCGGTAGCTGTAGATAGATCAACTCTCCAGTAGGAGGTGCTGACCGGTAGCTGTAGATAGATCAACTCTCCAGTAGGAGGTGCTGACCGGTAGCTGTAGATAGATCAACTCTCCAGTAGGAGGTGCTGAGGGTAGCTGTAGATAGATCAACTCTCCAGTAGGAGGTGCTGAGGGTAGCTGTAGATAGATCAACTCTCCAGTAGGAGGTGCTGAGGGTAGCTGTAGATAGATCAACTCTCCAGTAGGAGGTGCTGACCGGTAGCTGTAGATAGATCAACTCTCCAGTAGGAGGTGCTGACCGGTAGCTGTAGATAGATCAACTCTCCAGTAGGAGGTGCTGAGGGTAGTTGTAGATAGATCAACTCTCCAGTAGGAGGTGCTGACCGGTAGCTGTAGATAGATCAACTCTCCAGTAGGAGGTGCTGACCGGTAGCTGTAGATAGATCAACTCTCCAGTAGGAGGTGCTGAGGGTAGCTGTAGATAGATCAACTCTCCAGTAGGAGGTGCTGAGGGTAGCTGTAGATAGATCAACCCTCCAGTAGGAGGTGCTGAGGGTAGCTGTAGATAGATCAACTCTCCAGTAGGAGGTGCTGAGGGTAGCTGTAGATAGATCAACTCTCCAGTAGGAGGTGCTGACCGGTAGCTGTAGATAGATCAACTCTCCAGTAGGAGGTGCTGAGGGTAGCTGTAGATAGATCAACTCTCCAGTAGGAGGTGCTGAGGGTAGCTGTAGATAGATCAACTCTCCAGTGGGAGGTGCTGACCGGTAGCTGTAGATAGATCAACTCTCCAGTAGGAGGTGCTGAGGGTAGCTGTAGATAGATCAACTCTCCAGTAGAAGGTGCTGAGGGTAGCTGTAGATAGATCAACTCTCCAGTAGGAGGTGCTGAGGGTAGCTGTAGATAGATCAACTCTCCAGTAGGAGGTGCTGAGGGTAGCTGTAGATAGATCAACTCTCCAGTAGGAGGTGCTGACCGGTAGCTGTAGATAGATCAACTCTCCAGTAGGAGGTGCTGAGGGTAGCTGTAGATAGATCAACTCTCCAGTAGGAGGTGCTGACCGGTAGCTGTAGATAGATCAACTCTCCAGTAGGAGGTGCTGACCGGTAGCTGTAGATAGATCAACTCTCCAGTAGGAGGTGCTGACCGGTAGCTGTAGATAGATCAACTCTCCAGTAGGAGGTGCTGACCGGTAGCTGTAGATAGATCAACTCTCCAGTAGGAGGTGCTGAGGGTAGCTGTAGATAGATCAATTCTCCAGTAGGAGGTGCTGAGGGTAGCTGTAGATAGATCAACTCTCCAGTAGGAGGTGCTGACCGGTAGCTGTAGATAGATCAACTCTCCAGTAGGAGGTGCTGACCGGTAGCTGTAGATAGATCAACTCTCCAGTAGGAGGTGCTGACCGGTAGCTGTAGATAGATCAACTCTCCAGTAGGAGGTGCTGAGGGTAGCTGTAGATAGATCAACTCTCCAGTAGGAGGTGCTGAGGGTAGCTGTAGATAGATCAACTCTCCAGTAGGAGGTGCTGACCGGTAGCTGTAGATAGATCAACTCTCCAGTAGGAGGTGCTGACCGGTAGCTGTAGATAGATCAACTCTCCAGTAGGAGGTGCTGAGGGTAGCTGTAGATAGATAAACTCTCCAGTAGGAGGTGCTGACCGGTAGCTGTAGATAGATCAACTCTCCAGTAGGAGGTGCTGAGGGTAGCTGTAGATAGATCAACTCTCCAGTAGGAGGTGCTGAGGGTAGCTGTAGATAGATCAACTCTCCAGTAGGAGGTGCTGACCGGTAGCTGTAGATAGATCAACTCTCCAGTAGGAGGTGCTGACCGGTAGCTGTAGATAGATCAACTCTCCAGTAGGAGGTGCTGACCGGTAGCTGTAGATAGATCAACTCTCCAGTAGGAGGTGCTGAGGGTAGCTGTAGATAGATCAACTCTCCAGTAGGAGGTGCTGAGGGTAGCTGTAGATAGATCAACTCTCCAGTAGGAGGTGCTGACCGGTAGCTGTAGATAGATCAACTCTCCAGTAGGAGGTGCTGACCGGTAGCTGTAGATAGATCAACTCTCCAGTAGGAGGTGCTGACCGGTAGCTGTAGATAGATCAACTCTCCAGTAGGAGGTGCTGAGGGTAGCTGTAGATAGATCAACTCTCCAGTAGGAGGTGCTGAGGGTAGCTGTAGATAGATCAACTCTCCAGTAGGAGGTGCTGACCGGTAGCTGTAGATAGATCAACTCTCCAGTAGGAGGTGCTGACCGGTAGCTGTAGATAGATCAATTCTCCAGTAGGAGGTGCTGTAGATAGATCAACTCTCCAGTAGGAGGTGCTGTAGATAGATCAACTCTCCAGTACGAGGTGCTGTAGATAGATCAACTCTCCAGTAGGAGGTGCTGTAGATAGATCAACTCTCCAGTAGGAGGTGCTGTAGATAGATCAACTCTCCAGTAGGAGGTGCTGTAGATAGATCAACTCTCCAGTAGGAGGTGCTGTAGATAGATCAACTCTCCAGTAGGAGGTGCTGTAGATAGATCAACTCTCCAGTAGGAGGTGCTGTAGATAGATCAACTCTCCAGTAGGAGGTGCTGTAGATAGATCAACTCTCCAGTACGAGGTGCTGTAGATAGATCAACTCTCCAGTAGGAGGTGCTGACCGGTAGCTGTAGATAGATCAACTCTCCAGTAGGAGGTGCTGTAGATAGATCAACTCTCCAGTAGGAGGTGCTGTGGATAGATCAACTCTCCAGTAGGAGGTGCTGTAGATAGATCAACTCTCCAGTAGGAGGTGCTGTAGATAGATCAACTCTCCAGTAGGAGGTGCTGTAGATAGATCAACTCTCCAGTAGGAGGTGCTGTAGATAGATCAACTCTCCAGTAGGAGGTGCTGTAGATAGATCAACTCTCCAGTAGGAGGTGCTGTAGATAGATCAACTCTCCAGTACGAGGTGCTGTAGATAGATCAACTCTCCAGTAGGAGGTGCTGTAGATAGATCAACTCTCCAGTAGGAGGTGCTGTAGATAGATCAACTCTCCAGTAGGAGGTGCTGTAGATAGATCAACTCTCCAGTAGGAGGTGCTGACCGGTAGCTGTAGATAGATCAACTCTCCAGTAGGAGGTGCTGTAGATAGATCAACTCTCCAGTAGGAGGTGCTGTAGATAGATCAACTCTCCAGTAGGAGGTGCTGTAGATAGATCAACTCTCCAGTAGGAGGTGCTGTAGATAGATCAACTCTCCAGTAGGAGGTGCTGTAGATAGATCAACTCTCCAGTAGGAGGTGCTGTAGATAGATCAACTCTCCAGTAGGAGGTGCTGAGGGAAGGAAGTTGTGACAAGCTGCCTATTGTTTTTAATCTAGATATTACATTGGAGATTTGTTTTAAAGTTACAAATACAACATATTTTATACAATGTTTGTCTACATTGCATCCAGAAAGCATTCAGACCTTATTCCGCATGTTGTTACATTACAGCCTTATTCTAAAATTGTAACAGTTTAAAATTGATTATTTTAAAATTGATTAAATTATTTTTTCCCCCCTCATGCCCCCCTTGTTTTCCCCCCTATAATGTCTAATTGATCAGCAATACGGCGTAGACATTG
>NC_068446.1:46348196-46350696 GCF_023373465.1 Oncorhynchus keta | reverse complement strand
TTCCTTGAGGGCCGTTATGGTATCGGGTTGAGGGGGAATATACATGGCTGTGACTATATCCGAAGAGAATTCTCTTGGGAGGTAACACGGTTGGCATTTGATTGTGAGGTATTCTAGGTTGAGTGAACAAAAGGGCTTGAGTTTCTGTATGTTATCACAATCACACCATGAGTGGTTATTCATGAAACATACACTCCTGTCTGCACGATGAACTGAGAACCCAGCTGGCTGTATGGACGGGGAGCCAGTATATCCGGAGAGCCATGATTCCGCGAAACAGAGTATGTTACAGTCCCCGATGTCTCTCTGAAAGTAGATCCTCGCCCTGAGCTTGTCTACTTTATTGTCCAGAGACTGAACATTAGCGAGTAATATACCTGGAAGTGGTGGATGGTGTGCACGCCTCCAGAGTCGGACTAGAAGTCCACTTGGAATACCTCTTCTCTGCCGGCTGTGTCTTGGAGCAGTTTGTTGGAACCTACTGAGTTATTCTGGCTTTAATTCCAGTTCGTTGGAACCTACTGACTCAGTCTGGCTTTAATTCCAGTTCGTTGGAACCTACTGACTCAGTCTGGCTTTAATTCCAGTTCGTTGGAACCTACTGAATCAGTCTGGCTTTAATTCCAGTTCGTTGGAACCTACTGACTCAGTCTGGCTTTAATTCCAGTTCGTTGGAACCTACTGACTCAGTCTGGCTTTAATTCCAGTTTGTTGGAACCTACTGACTCAGTCTGGCTTTAATTCCAGTTTGTTGGAACCTACTGACTCAGTCTGGCTTTAATTCCAGTTTGTTGGAAACTACTGACTCTCTGCCGGTGGTGTCTTGGAGCAGTTTGTTGGAACCTACTGACTCAGTCTGGCTTTAATTCCAGTTTGTTGGAACCTACTGACTCAGTCTGGCTTTAATTCCAGTTTGTTGGAACCTACTGACTCAGTCTGGCTTTAATTCCAGTTTGTTGGAACCTACTGAGTTATTCTGGCTTTAATTCCAGTTCGTTGGAACCTACTGACTCAGTCTGGCTTTAATTCCAGCTCGTTGGAACCTACTGACTCAGTCTGGCTTTAATTCCAGTTCGTTGGAACCTACTGACTCAGTCTGGCTTTAATTCCAGTTCGTTGGAACCTACTGACTCAGTCTGGCTTTAATTCCAGTTTGTTGGAACCTACTGACTCAGTCTGGCTCTAATTCCAGTTCGTTGGAACCTACTGACTCAGTCTGGCTTTAATTCCAGTTCGTTGGAACCTACTGACTCAGTCTGGCTTTAATTCCAGTGTGATGGAACCTACTGACTCAGTCTGGCTTTAATTCCAGTTCGTTGGAACCTACTGACTCAGTCTGGCTTTAATTCCAGTTTGTTGGAACCTACTGACTCAGTCTGGCTTTAATTCCAGTTCGTTGGAACCTACTGACTCAGTCTGGCTTTAATTCCAGTGTGATGGAACCTACTGACTCAGTCTGGCTTTAATTCCAGTTCGTTGGAACCTACTGACTCAGTCTGGCTTTAATTCCAGTTCGTTGGAACCTACTGACTCAGTCTGGCTTTAATTCCAGTTCGTTGGAACCTACTGACTCAGTCTGGCTTTAATTCCAGTTCGTTGGAACCTACTGACTCAGTCTGGCTTTAATTCCAGTTCGTTGGAACCTACTGACTCAGTCTGGCTTTAATTCCAGTTCGTTGGAACCTACTGACTCAGTCTGGCTTTAATTCCAGTTCGTTGGAACCTACTGACTCAGTCTGGCTTTAATTCCAGTTCGTTGGAACCTACTGACTCAGTCTGGCTTTAATTCCAGTTCGTTGGAACCTACTGACTCAGTCTGGCTTTAATTCCAGTTCGTTGGAACCTACTGACTCAGTCTGGCTTTAATTCCAGTTCGTTGGAACCTACTGACTCAGTCTGGCTTTAATTCCAGTTTGTTGGAACCTACTGACTCTCTGCCGGTGGTGTCTTGGAGCAGCCTCTGGGATAACCTGTTGTATTCAGCGAATGTGATGATAATTAGTGATATTGAGTCATGTTTGGTTGTCAACGCAACCAAATATTAACATTAGAAAGAGATACATCTTCTGCTTTAAAAAAAATATATCTTTATTTAACTTGGCAAGTCAGTTAAGAACAAATTCTTATTTTCAATGACGGCCTAAGAACAGTGGGTTAACTGCCTTGTTGTGCGTTGGCGTCCCCCTTGGGTTGTGCCGTGGCAGAGATCTTTGTGGGCTATACTCAGCCTTGTCTCAGGATGGTAAATTGGTAGTTGAAGATATCCTAGTGGTGTGAGGGCTGTGCTTTGGCAAAGTGGGTGGGGTTATATCCTGTACCAGTATAGTTGTAGCAGTATAGTTGTAGCAGTATGGTTGTGGCAGTATGGTTGTAGCAGTATGGTTGTAGCAGTATGGTTGTAGCAGTATAATTGTAGCAGTATAGTTGTAGCAGTATGGTTGTGGCAGTATGGTTGTAGCAGTATGGTTGTAGCAGTATAATTGTAGCAGTATAGTTGTAG
>NC_068446.1:46338196-46343196 GCF_023373465.1 Oncorhynchus keta | reverse complement strand
ATGATATGTACTGTATGATATGTATGATATGTACTGTATGATATGTAGATATGTACTGTATGATATGTACTGTATGATATGTAGATATGTACTGTATGATATGTACTGTATGATATGTAGATATGTACTCTATGATATGTACTGCATGTACTGTATGATATGATATGTACTGTTTGATATGATATGTACTGCGTGCACTGTATGACATGTAGTTAAGTTCTGTATGATGTGTGGATATGTACTGTATGATATGATATGTACTGTATGATATGTTTTGTATGATATGATATGTAGATATGTACTGTATGATATGATATGTACTGTATGATATGTAGATATGTACTGTATGATATGATATGTACTGTATGATATGATATGTGCTGTATAATATGATATGTAGATATGTACTGTATGATATGATATGTAGATATGTACTGTATGATATGATATGTACTGTATGATATGATATGTACTGTATGATATGATATGTACTGCATGTACTGTATGATATGATATGTACTGTATGACATGTAGTTAAGTTCTGTATGATATGATATGTACTGTATGATATGTAGGTATGTACTGCATGATATGTACTGTATGATATGTACTGTATGATATGTAGATATGTACTGCATGATATGATATGTACTGTATGATATGTAGATATGTACTGTATGATATGTAGATATGTACTGTATGATATGTACTGTATGATATGTAGATATGTGCTGTATGATATGTACTGCATGTACTGCATGATATGATATGTACTGTATGATATGATATGTACTGTATGATATGTACTGTATGATATGTACTGTATGATATGTACATATGTACTGCATGATATGATATGTACTGTATGATATGATATGTACTGTATGATATGATATGTACTGTATGATATGTACTGTATGATATGATATGTACTGTATGATATGTAGGTATGTACTGCATGATATGATATGTACTGTATGATATGTAGATATGTACTGTATGATATGTAGATATGTACTGTATGATATGTACTGTATGATATGTAGATATGTGCTGTATGATATGTACTGCATGTACTGCATGATATGATATGTACTGTATGATATATGTACTGTATGATATGATATGTACTGTATGATATGATATTTACAACACCACAATGCCTACTCCACCCATGCTCTACCAAGGTTTTACAGCACCACAATGCCTCCTCCACCCATGCTCTACCAAGGTTTTACAGCACCACAATGCCTACTCCACCCATGCTCTACCAAGGTTCTACAGCACCACAATGCCTACTCCACCCATGCTCTACCAAGGTTTTACAGCACCACAATGCCTCCTCCACCCATGCTCTACCAAGGTTTTACAGCACCACAATGCCTACTCCACCCATGCTCTACCAAGGTTTTACAGCACCACAATGCCTACTCCACCCATGCTCTACCAAGGTTTTACAGCACCACAATGCCTACTCCACCCATGCTATGAACCAGTCATTATCTGGTGTGGATCAGAAAACCAGTCAGTATCTGGTGTGACCAGAAAACCAGTCAGTATCTGGTATGATCAGAAAACCAGTCAGTATCTGGTGTGATCAGAAAACCAGTCAGTATCTGGTGTGGATCAGAGAACCAGTCAGTATCTGGTGTGGATCAGAAACCCAGTCAGTATCTGGTGTGGATCAGAAAACCAGTCAGTATCTGGTGTGATCAGAAAACCAGTCAGTATCTGGTGTGGATCAGAAAACCAGTCAGTATCTGGTGTGGATCAGAAACCCAGTCAGTATCTGGTGTGATCAGAAAACCAGTCAGTATCTGGTGTGGATCAGAAAACCAGTCAGTATCTGGTGTGGATCAGAAAACCAGTCAGTATCTTGTGTGATCAGAAAACCAGTCAGTATCTGGTGTGGATCAGAAAACCAGTCAGTATCTGGTGTGGATCAGAAAACCAGTCAGTATCTGGTGTGGATCAGAAAACCAGTCAGTATCTGGTGTGGATCAGAAAACCAGTCAGTATCTGGTGTGGATCAGAAACCCAGTCAGTATCTGGTGTGATCAGAAAACCAGTCAGTATCTGGTGTGAATCAGAAAACCAGTCAGTATCTGGTGTGATCAGAAAACCAGTCAGTATCTGGTGTGATCAGAAAACCAGTCAGTATCTGGTGTGGATCAGAAAACCAGTCAGTATCTGGTGTGGATCAGAAAACCAGTCAGTATCTGGTGTGATCAGAAAACCAGTCAGTATCTGGTGTGGATCAGAAAACCAGTCAGTATCTGGTGTGGATCAGAAAACCAGTCAGTATCTGGTGTGGATCAGAAAACCAGTCAGTATCTGGTGTGGATCAGAAAACCAGTCAGTATCTGGTGTGGATCAGAAAACCAGTCAGTATCTGGTGTGGATCAGAAAACCAGTCAGTATCTGGTGTGATCAGAAAACCAGTCAGTATCTGGTGTGGATCAGAAAACCAGTCAGTATCTGGTGTGGATCAGAAAACCAGTCAGTATCTGGTGTGATCAGAAAACCAGTCAGTATCTGGTGTGATCAGAGAACCAGTCAGTATCTGGTGTGATCAGAGAACCAGTCAGTATCTGGTGTGATCAGATCAGAAACCAGTCAGTATCTGGTGTGAATCAGAAACCAGTCAGTATCTGGTGTGATCAGAAAACCAGTCAGTATCTGGTGTGATCAGAAAACCAGTCAGTATCTGGTGTGGATCAGAAAACCAGTCAGTATCTGGTGTGAATCAGAAAACCAGTCAGTATCTGGTGTGATCAGAAAACCAGTCAGTATCTGGTGTGATCAGAAAACCAGTCAGTATCTGGTGTGAATCAGAAAACCAGTCAGTATCTGGTGTGGATCAGAAAACCAGTCAGTATCTGGTGTGATCAGAAAACCAGTCAGTATCTGGTGTGATCAGAAAACCAGTCAGTATCTGGTGTGGATCAGAAAACCAGTCAGTATCTGGTGTGGATCAGAGAACCAGTCAGTATCTGGTGTGGATCAGAAAACCAGTCAGTATCTGGTGTGGATCAGAAAACCAGTCAGTATCTGGTGTGATCAGAAAACCAGTCAGTATCTGGTGTGATCAGAAAACCAGTCAGTATCTGGTGTGATCAGAAAACCAGTCAGTATCTGGTGTGATCAGAAAACCAGTCAGTATCTGGTGTGATCAGAAAACCAGTCAGTATCTGGTGTGATCAGAAAACCAGTCAGTATCTGGTGTGACTTCCTCAGGCTGCAACACACATCTCCTTCACATAGGAGTTGATCAGGCTGCTGACTGTGGAATGTTGTCCCACTCCTCTTCAACGGCTGTGTGAAGTTGCTGGATATTATTGGGAATTGGAACACGTTGATCCAGAGCATCCCAAACATGCTCAATGGGTGACATGTCTGGTGAGTATTCAGGCCATGGAAGCTTCCAGGAATTGTGTCCAGATCCTTGTGACACGGCCGAAACATGCTGAAACATGAGATGATGGCGGTGGATGAATGGAACGACAATGGCCCTCAGGATCTAATCTCTGAGCATTCAAATTTCCTTCGATAAAATATAATTGTTGTTCGTTGTCCGTAGCTTGACTGCCTGCCCATACCATAACCCCACCATGGGGAACTCTGTTCACAACTCTCTGTCTATGTCTCTCTCTCTCTCTCTCTCTCCAGTCTCTCTCTCTCTCTCTCTCTCTCTCTGTCTCTCTGTCTCTCCAGTCTCTCTGTCTCTCGTCTCTGTCTCTCTGAACCAGTCTGTCTCTCTCTCTGATCTCTCTGTCTCCAGTGTCTCTCTGTCTCTGTCTCTCAGAAAACTCTCTCTCTGTCTCTCTCTCTCTCTCCTCTCTGTATCTGTCTCTGTCTCTCTCCAGTCTCTATCTCTGTCTCTGTCTCTCGCTCTCTCTCTGTCTCTCTCTCTCTCTGTCTCTCTCTCTCCTGTCTCTCTTTGTCTCTGTCTCCCTGTCTCTCTCTCTGTCTCTCTTTCCCTCATCTCTCTTCTCATTTCCCTCTCTCAGGCTCTGCTGACTGTGGAATGTTGTCCTCTCTCTTCAACGGCTGTGTGAAGTCTGCTGGTGATATTATTAAAGGGCAATTGGAACACGACTGATTCAGAGTATCCTAAACATGCTCAATGGTATGTTGAAATTTATGTTTCTTTTGATGGCATAGAATTTCTTGCCATGTCTCTCAGATCGTTCCAGGAATTACCTGTCCAGATGTTTAGGCCAAGGGGCCGTTTTTGTGTGCTGAAACATGAGATGGATGTATTTGTGGTCCTGGTGACTGGATGGAACACCAATTTCGGTCTTACTGAGATTTACTGTCAGGGCCCATTGACAGAATCTTCCTTCATAAAATATAGGTGCTGCTGTAGGCCCTCCTTGGTTTGACAGAAGCACCAGATCATCAGCAAATAGGCCATTTGACTTCATTCTACCATGGGGAACTCTGGTGCTGCAACTTTTCTAGTGCCCGCGCCAGTTCGTTGATATATATGTTGAAGAGGGTGGGGCTTAAGCTGCATCCCTGTCTAACCCTGTCCCTGTGTGAAGAAATGTGTGTTTTGCTTTTAACCGCTCACTTGTTGTTTGTGTACATGGATTTTATAATGTCTTTATAACACCACTTTCCATCAGTTTGTATAGCAGACCCTCATGCTGTTCAAATTGAGTCTTCTTTTTGAAATCAACAAAGCATGAGAAGACTTTGCCTTTGTTTTGGTTTGTTTGGTTGTCAATTAAGGTGTGCAGGGTGAATACATGGTCTGTTGTCGGTAATTTGGTAAAAGCCTATTTGACATTTGCTCAGTACATTGTTTTCATTGAGGAAATGTACGAGTCTCTGTTAATAATAATGCAGAGGATTTTCCCAAGGTTACTGTTGACACATATTCCTCGGTAGTTATTTTCAAATTTGTCTCCACTTTTGTGGATTGGGGTGATCTCCTTGGTTCCAAATATTGGGGAAGATGCCAGAGCTAAGTATGATGTTAAAGAGTTTTAGTA
>NC_068446.1:46333196-46335696 GCF_023373465.1 Oncorhynchus keta | reverse complement strand
ACTCTAACAGACACGACTCTAACAGACAGGACTCTAACAGACAGGACTCTAACAGACAGGACTCTAACAGACAGGACTCTAACAGACAGGACTCTAACAGACACGACTCTAACAGACACGACTCTAACAGACAGGACTCGAACAGACAGGACTCTAACAGACAGGACTCTAACAGACACGACTCTAACAGACACGACTCTAACAGACAGGACTCGAACAGACAGGACTCTAACAGACAGGACTCGAACAGACAGGACTCTAACAGACAGGACTCTAACAGACAGGACTCTAACAGACACGACTCTAACAGACACGACTCTAACAGACACGACTCTAACAGACAGGACTCTAACAGACACGACTCTAACAGACACGACTCTAACAGACAGGACTCGAACAGACAGGACTCTAACAGACACGACTCTAACAGACAGGACTCGAACAGACAGGACTCTAACAGACACGACTCTAACAGACAGGACTCTAACAGACACGACTCTAACAGACAGGACTCTAACAGACAGGACTCCAACAGACAGGACTCTAACAGACAGGACTCCAACAGACATGACTCTAACAGACACGACTCTAACAGACACGACTCTAACAGACACGACTCCAACAGACACGACTCTAACAGACAGGACTCTAACAGACAGGACTCTAACAGACAGGACTCCAACAGACATGACTCTAACAGACACGACTCTAACAGACACGACTCTAACAGACACGACTCCAACAGACACGACTCTAACAGACAGGACTCTACAGACAGGACTCTAACAGACACGACTCTAACAGACACGACTCTAACAGACACGACTCTAACAGACAGGACTCTAACAGACAGGACTCTAACAGACAGGACTCGAACAGACATGACTCCAACAGACAGGACTCTAACAGACAGGACTCTAACAGACAGGACTCTAACAGACACGACTCTAACAGACACGACTCTAACAGACACGACTCCAACAGACATGACTCTAACAGACAGGACTCTACAGACAGGACTCTAACAGACACGACTCTAACAGACACGACTCTAACAGACATGACTCTAACAGACAGGACTCTACAGACAGGACTCTAACAGACAGGACTCTAACAGACATGACTCTAACAGACAGGACTCTAACAGACATGACTCTAACAGACATGACTCTAACAGACAGGACTCCAACAGACATGACTCTAACAGACAGGACTCTAACAGACATGACTCTAACAGACACGACTCTAACAGACAGGACTCCAACAGACATGACTCCAACAGACACGACTCTAACAGACAGGACTCCAACAGACAGGACTCTGACAGGACTCTAACAGACAGGACTCTAACAGACATGACTCTAACAGACAGGACTCCAACAGACACGACTCTAACAGACAGGACTCCAACAGACAGGACTCCAACAGACAGGACTCTAACAGACAGGACTCCAACAGACAGGACTCTAACAGACAGGACTCTAACAGACAGGACTCTAACAGACATGACTCTAACAGACAGGACTCCAACAGACACGACTCTAACAGACAGGACTCCAACAGACAGGACTCCAACAGACAGGACTCTAACAGACAGGACTCCAACAGACAGGACTCTAACAGACAGGACTCTAACAGACATGACTCTAACAGACACGACTCTAACAGACATGACTCTAACAGACATGACTCTAACAGACATGACTCTAACAGACAGGACTCCAACAGACATGACTCTAACAGACATGACTCTAACAGACAGGACTCCAACAGACATGACTCTAACAGACAGGACTCTAACAGACATGACTCTAACAGACACGACTCTAACAGACAGGACTCCAACAGACAGGACTCTAACAGACAGGACTCTAACAGACAGGACTCTAACAGACATGACTCTAACAGACAGGACTCCAACAGACACGACTCTAACAGACAGGACTCTAACAGACAGGACTCCAACAGACAGGACTCTAACAGACAGGACTCCAACAGACAGGACTCTAACAGACAGGACTCTAACAGACAGGACTCTAACAGACACGACTCTAACAGACACGACTCTAACAGACAGGACTCTAACAGACATGACTCTAACAGACAGGACTCCAACAGACACGACTCTAACAGACAGGACTCCAACAGACAGGACTCCAACAGACAGGACTCCAACAGACAGGACTCCAACAGACAGGACTCTAACAGACAGGACTCTAACAGACAGGACTCTAACAGACACGACTCTAACAGACAGGACTCTAACAGACAGGACTCTAACAGACAGGACTCTAACAGACATGACTCTAACAGACACGACTCTAACAGACACGACTCTAACAGACAGTACTCTACAGATCAGAACAGACCACTACTGACCACTACAGACCACTACAGACCACTACTGACCACAACAGACCACTACAGGCCACAGCTGACCACTATAAACCACTACAGGCCGCTACTGACCACTTCTGACCACTACTGACCACAACAGACC
>NC_068446.1:46318196-46325696 GCF_023373465.1 Oncorhynchus keta | reverse complement strand
GGGTTTAATATGGATCCCCATTAGTTCCTGCCAAGGCAGCAGCTACTCTTCCTGGGGTTTATTATGGATTAGTTCCAGGCAGCTACTCTTCCTGGGGTTTAATTATGGATCCCCATTAGTTCCTGCAGGCTACTCTTCCTGGGGTTTATTATGGATCCCCATTAGTTCCTGCCAAGGCAGCAGCTACTCTTCCTGGGGTTTATTATGGATTAGTTCCAGCAGCTACTCTTCCTGGGGTTTAATTATGGATCCCCATTAGTTCCTGCAGCTACTCTTCCTGGGGTTTATTATGGATCCCCATTAGTTCCTGCCGAGGCAGCAGCTACTCTTCCTGGGGTTTATTATGGATCCCCATTAGTTCCTGCCGAGGCAGCAGCTACTCTTCCTGGGGTTTAATATGGATCCCCATTAGTTCCTGCCGAGGCAGCAGCTACTCTTCCTGGGGTTTAATTATGGATCCCCATTAGTTCCTGCCGAGGCAGCAGCTACTCTTCCTGGGGTTTATTATGGATCCCCATTAGTTCCTGCCGAGGCAGCAGCTACTCTTCCTGGGGTTTATTATGGATCCCCATTAGTTCCTGCCGAGGCAGCAGCTACTCTTCCTGGGGTTTATTATGGATCCCCATTAGTTCCTGCCAAGGCAGCAGCTACTCTTCCTGGGGTTTAATTATGGATCCCCATTAGTTCCTGCCGAGGCAGCAGCTACTCTTCCTGGGGTTTAATATGGATCCCCATTAGTTCCTGCCGAGGCAGCAGCTACTCTTCCTGGGGTTTAATATGGATCCCCATTAGTTCCTGCCAAGGCAGCAGCTACTCTTCCTGGGGTTTAATATGGATCCCCATTAGTTCCTGCCGAGGCAGCAGCTACTCTTCCTGGGGTTTAATTATGGATCCCCATTAGTTCCTGCCAAGGCAGCAGCTACTCTTCCTGGGGTTTATTATGGATTAGTTCCTGTCAAGGCAGCAGCTACTCTTCCTGGGGTTTATTATGGATCCCCATTAGTTCCTGCCAAGGCAGCAGCTACTCTTCCTGGGGTTTAATTATGGATCCCCATTAGTTCCTGCCAAGGCAGCAGCTACTCTTCCTGGGGTTTATTATGGATCCCCATTAGTTCCTGCCAAGGCAGCAGCTACTCTTCCTGGGGTTTAATATGGATCCCCATTAGTTCCTGCCGAGGCAGCAGCTACTCTTCCTGGGGTTTAATATGGATCCCCATTAGTTCCTGCCGAGGCAGCAGCTACTCTTCCTGGGGTTTAATTATGGATCCCCATTAGTTCCTGCCAAGGCAGCAGCTACTCTTCCTGGGGTTTAATTATGGATCCCCATTAGTTCCTGCCAAGGCAGCAGCTACTCTTCCTGGGGTTTAATTATGGATCCCCATTAGTTCCTCCCAAGGCAGCAGCTACTCTTCCTGGGGTTTAATTATGGATCCCCATTAGTTCCTGCCAAGGCAGCAGCTACTCTTCCTGGGGTTTAATTATGGATCCCCATTAGTTCCTGCCGAGGCAGCAGCTACTCTTCCTGGGGTTTATTATCGATCCCCATTAGTTCCTGCAGCTACTCTTCCTGGGGTTTATTATGGATCCCCATTAGTTCCTGTCAAGGCAGCACCTACTCTTCCTGGGGTTTAATTATGGATCCCCATTAGTTCCTGCCAAGGCAGCAGCTACTCTTCCTGGGGTTTATTATGGATCCCCATTAGTTCCTGCCAAGGCAGCAGCTACTCTTCCTGGGGTTTAATTATGGATCCCCATTAGTTCCTGCAGCTACTCTTCCTGGGGTTTATTATGGATCCCCATTAGTTCCTGCAGTTCTACTCTTCCTGGGGTTTATTATGGATCCCCATCAGTTCCTGCCAAGGCAGCAGCTACTCTTCCTGGGGTTTATTATGGATTAGTTCCTGTCAAGGCAGCAGCTACTCTTCCTGGGGTTTAATTATGGATCCCCATTAGTTCCTGCCAAGGCAGCAGCTACTCTTCCTGGGGTTTAATTATGGATCCCCATTAGTTCCTGCCAAGGCAGCAGCTACTCTTCCTGGGGTTTAATTATGGATCCCCATTAGTTCCTGCCAAGGCAGCAGCTACTCTTCCTGGGGTTTAATTATGGATCCCCATTAGTTCCTGCCAAGGCAGCAGCTACTCTTCCTGGGGTTTATTATGGATCCCCATTAGTTCCTGCAGCTACTCTTCCTGGGGTTTATTATGGATTAGTTCAGCAGCTACTCTTCCTGGGGTTTAATTATGGATCCCCATTAGTTCCTGCAGCTACTCTTCCTGGGGTTTATTATGGATCCCCATTAGTTCCTGCAGCTACTCTTCCTGGGGTTTAATTATGGATCCCCATTAGTTCCTGCCAAGGCAGCAGCTACTCTTCCTGGGGTTTAATTATGGATCCCCATTAGTTCCTGCCAAGGCAGCAGCTACTCTTCCTGGGGTTTATTATGGATCCCCATTAGTTCCTGCCAAGGCAGCAGCTACTCTTCCTGGGGTTTATTATGGATTAGTTCCAGCAGCTACTCTTCCTGGGGTTTAATTATGGATCCCCATTAGTTCCTGCAGCTACTCTTCCTGGGGTTTATTATGGATCCCCATTGGTTCCTGCAGCAGCTACTCTTCCTGGGGTTTAATTATGGATCCCCATTAGTTCCTGCCAAGGCAGCAGCTACTCTTCCTGGGGTTTAATTATGGATCCCCATTAGTTCCTGCCAAGGCAGCAGCTACTCTTCCTGGGGTTTATTATGGATCCCCATTAGTTCCTGCCAAGGCAGCAGCTACTCTTCCTGGGGTTTATTATGGATTAGTTCCAGCAGCTACTCTTCCTGGGGTTTAATTATGGATCCCCATTAGTTCCTGCAGCTACTCTTCCTGGGGTTTATTATGGATCCCCATTAGTTCCTGCCAAGGCAGCAGCTACTCTTCCTGGGGTTTATTATGGATTTAGTTCCTGCCGAGCAGCTACTCTTCCTGGGGTTTAATTATGGATCCCCATTAGTTCCTGCAGCTACTCTTCCTGGGGTTTATTATGGATCCCCATTAGTTCCTGCAGCTACTCTTCCTGGGGTTTTATTATGGATCCCCATTAGTTCCTGCAGCTACTCTTCCTGGGGTTTATTATGGATCCCCATTAGTTCCTGCAGCTACTCTTCCTGGGGTTTATTATGGATCCCCATTAGTTCCTGCCAGCTACTCTTCCTGGGGTTTATTATGGATCCCCATTAGTTCCTGCAGCTACTCTTCCTGGGGTTTAATATGGATCCCCATTAGTTCCTGCCAAGGCAGCAGCTACTCTTCCTGGGGTTTATTATGGATCCCCATTAGTTTCCTGCCAAGGCAGTTCAGCTACTCTTCCTGGGGTTTAATATGGATCCCCATTAGTTCCTGCCAAGGCAGCAGCTACTCTTCCTGGGGTTTATTATGGATTAGTTCCAGCAGCTACTCTTCCTGGGGTTTAATTATGGATCCCCATTAGTTCCTGCAGCTACTCTTCCTGGGGTTTATTATGGATCCCCATTAGTTCCTGCCAAGGCAGCAGCTACTCTTCCTGGGGTTTATTATGGATTAGTTCCAGCAGCTACTCTTCCTGGGGTTTAATTATGGATCCCCATTAGTTCCTGCAGCTACTCTTCCTGGGGTTTTATTATGGATCCCCATTAGTTCCCTGCAGCTACTCTTCCTGGGGTTTATTATGGATCCCCATTAGTTCCTGCAGCTACTCTTCCTGGGGTTTATTATGGATCCCCATTAGTTCCTGCAGCTACTCTTCCTGGGGTTTATTATGGATCCCCATTAGTTCCTGCAGCTACTCTTTCCTGGGGTTTATTATGGATCCCCATTAGTTCCTGCAGCTACTCTTCCTGGGGTTTAATATGGATCCCCATTAGTTCCTGCCAAGGCAGCAGCTACTCTTCCTGGGGTTTAATATGGATCCCCATTAGTTCTGCCAAGGCAGCAGCTACTCTTCCTGGGGTTTATTATGGATCCCCATTAGTTCCTGCCAAGGCAGCAGCTACTCTTCCTGGGGTTTATTATGGATCCCCATTAGTTCCTGCCAAGGCAGCAGCTACTCTTCCTGGGGTTTATTATGGATCCCCATTAGTTCCTGCCAAGGCAGCAGCTACTCTTCCTGGGGTTTATTATGGATCCCCATTAGTTCCTGCCAAGGCAGCAGCTACTCTTCCTGGGGTTTAATGTGGATCCCCATTAGTTCCTGCCAAGGCAGCAGCTACTCTTCCTGGGGTTTATTATGGATCCCCATTAGTTCCTGCCAAGGCAGCAGCTACTCTTCCTGGGGTTCAATATGGATCCCCATTAGTTCCTGCCAAGGCAGCAGCTACTCTTCCTGGGGTTTATTATGGATCCCCATTAGTTCCTGCCAAGGCAGCAGCTACTCTTCTGGGGTTTATTATGGATCCCCATTAGTTCCTGCCAAGGCAGCAGCTACTCTTCCTGGGGTTTAATTATGGATCCCCATTAGTTCCTGCCAAGGCAGCAGCTACTCTTCCTGGGGTTTAATTATGGATCCCCATTAGTTCCTGCCAAGGCAGCAGCTACTCTTCCTGGGGTTTATTATGGATCCCCATTAGTTCCTGCCAAGGCAGCAGCTACTCTTCCTGGGGTTTAATATGGATCCCCATTAGTTCCTGCCGAGGCAGCAGCTACTCTTCCTGGGGTTTAATTATGGATCCCCATTAGTTCCTGCCGAGGCAGCAGCTACTCTTCCTGGGGTTTTAATATGGTTCCCCATTAGTTCCTGCCAAGGCAGCAGCTACTCTTCCTGGGGTTTAATATGGTTCCCCATTAGTTTCCTGCCAAGGCAGCAGCTACTCTTCCTGGGGTTTTATTATGGATCCCCATTAGTTCCTGCCAAGGCAGCAGCTACTCTTCCTGGGGTTTAATATGGTTCCCATTAGTTCCTGCCAAGGCAGCAGCTACTCTTCCTGGGGTTTATTATGGTTCCCCATTGGTTCCTGCCAAGGCAGCAGCTACTCTTCCTGGGGTTTATTATGGATCCCCATTAGTTCCTGCCAAGGCAGCAGCTACTCTTCCTGGGGTTTAATATGGTTCCCCATTAGTTTCTGCCAAGGCAGCAGCTACTCTTCCTGGGGTTTAATATGGTTCCCCATTAGTTCTGCCAAGGCAGCAGCTACTCTTCCTGGGGTTTAATATGGTTTCCCATTAGTTCCTGCCAAGGCAGCAGCTACTCTTCCTGGGGTTTAATATGGATCCCCATTAGTTCCTGCCAAGGCAGCAGCTACTCTTCCTGGGGTTTATTATGGATCCCCATTAGTTCCTGCCAAGGCAGCAGCTACTCTTCCTGGGGTTTATTATGGATCCCATTAGTTCCTGTCAAGGCAGCAGCTACTCTTCCTGGGGTTTATTATGGATCCCCATTAGTTCCTGTCAAGGCAGCAGCTACTCTTCCTGGGGTTTATTATGGATCCCCATTAGTTCCTGTCAAGGCAGCAGCTACTCTTCCTGGGGTTTATTATGGATCCCCATTAGTTCCTGCAGCTACTCTTCCTGGGGTTTATTATGGATCCCCATTAGTTCCTGCAGCTACTCTTTTAAAATAAATCAGTGCTGTTTTTTAAAATCTGATTCTACTTCCTGATGTGGAATAGAGTTCCATGTAGTCATGTCTCTATGTAGTACTGTGTAATAGAGTTCCATGTAGTCATGGCTCTATGTAGTACTGTGGAATAGAGTTCCATGTACTCATGGCTCTATGTAGTACTGTGGAATAGAGTTCCATGTAGTCATGGCTTTATGTAGTACTGTGGAATAGAGTTCCATGTAGTCATGGCTTTATGTAGTACTGCGGAATAGAGTTCCATGTAGTCATGGCTCTATGTAGTACTGTGGAATAGAGTTCCATGTAGTCATGGCTTTATGTAGTACTGTGGAATAGAGTTCCATGTACTCATGGCTCTATGTAGTACTGTGGAATAGAGTTCCATGTAGTCATGGCTCTATGTAGCACTGTGGAATAGAGTTCCATTTAGTCATGGCTCTATGTAGTACTGTGGATTAGAGTTCCATGTAGTCATGGCTCTATGTAGTACTGTGGAATAGAGTTCCATGTAGTCATGGCTCTATGTAGTACTGTGGAATAGAGTTCCATGTAGTACTGTTGAATAGAGTTCCATGTAGTCATGGCTCTATGTAGTACTGTGGAATAGAGTTCCATGTACTCATGGCTCTATGTAGTACTGTGGAATAGAGTTCCATGTAGTCATGGCTCTATGTAGTACTGTGGAATAGAGTTCCATGTAGTCATGGCTCTATCCATGTAGTCATGGCTCGTGCTTTTACACCTGCATTGTTTGCTGTTTGGGGTTTTAGGCTGGGTTTCTGTACAGCACTTTGAGATATCAGCTGATGTACGAAGGGCTATATAAATAAATTTGATTTGATTTGATTCTATGTAGTACTGTGGGATAGAGTTCCATGTAGTCATGGCTCTATGTAGTACTGTGGAATAGAGTTCCATGTAGTCATGGCTCTATGTAGTACTGTGGAATAGAGTTCCATGTAGTCATGGCTCTATGTAGTACTGTGGAATAGAGTTCCATGTAGTCATGGCTCTATGTAGTACTGTGGAATAGAGTTCCATGTAGTCATGGCTCTATGTAGTACTGTGGAATAGAGTTCCATGTAGTCATGTCTCTATGTAGTACTGTGGAATAGAGTTCCATGTAGTCATGGCTCTATGTAGTACTGTGGAATAGAGTTCCATGTAGTCATGGCTCTATGTAGTACTGTGGAATAGAGTTCCATGTAGTCATGGCTCTATGTAGTACTGTGCACCTCCCGTAGTCTGTTCTGTACTTGGGGACTGTGAAGAGACCCCTGGTGGCATGTCCTGTGGGGTATGACTGGGTGTCTGAGCTGTGTGCCAGTAGTTTAGACAGACCCTGGTGGCATGTCCTGTGGGGTATGACTGGGTGTCCAAGCTGTGTGCCAGTAGTTTAGACAGACCCTGGTGGCATGTCCTGTGGGGTATGACTGGGTGTCCAAGCTGTGTGCCAGTAGTTTAGACAGACCCCTGGTGGCATGTCCTGTGGGGTATGACTGGGTGTCCAAGCTGTGTGCCAGTAGTTTAGACAGACCCCTGGTGGCATGTCCTGTGGGGTATGACTGGGTGTCCAAGCTGTGTGCCAGTAGTTTAGACAGACCCCTGGTGGCATGTCCTGTGGGGTATGACTGGGTGTCCAAGCTGTGTGCCAGTAGTTTAGACAGACCCCTGGTGGCATGTCCTGTGGGGTATGACTGGGTGTCCAAGCTGTGTGCCAGTAGTTTAGACAGACCCCTGGTGGCATGTCCTGTGGGGTATGACTGGGTGTCTGAGCTGTGTGCCAGTAGTTTAGACAGACCCCTGGTGGCATGTCCTGTGGGGTATGACTGGGTGTCCAAGCTGTGTGCCAGTAGTTTAGACAGACCCCTGGTGGCATGTCCTGTGGGGTATGACTGGGTGTCCAAGCTGTGTGCCAGTAGTTTAGA
>NC_068446.1:46268196-46310696 GCF_023373465.1 Oncorhynchus keta | reverse complement strand
TCTGTGTGTCTGTCCCCATGTCTGTGTGTCTGTCCCCATGTCTGTGTGTCTGTCCCCATGTCTGTGTGTCTGTCCCCATGTCTGTGTGTCTGTCCCCATGTCTGTGTGTCTGTCCCCATGTCTGTGTGTCTGTCCCCATGTCTGTGTGTCTGTCCCCATGTCTGTGTGTCTGTCCCCATGTCTGTGTGTCTGTCCCCATGTCTGTGTGTCTGTCCCCATGTCTGTGTGTCTGTCCCCATGTCTGTGTGTCTGTCCCCATGTCTGTGTGTCTGTCCCCATGTCTGTGTGTCTGTCCCCATGTCTGTGTGTCTGTCCCCATGTCTGTGTGTCTGTCCCCATGTCTGTGTGTCTGTCCCCATGTCTGTGTGTCTGTCCCCATGTCTGTGTGTCTGTCCCCATGTCTGTGTGTCTGTCCCCATGTCTGTGTGTCTGTCCCCATGTCTGTGTGTCTGTCCCCATGTCTGTGTGTCTGTCCCCATGTCTGTGTGTCTGTCCCCATGTCTGTGTGTCTGTCCCCATGTCTGTGTGTCTGTCCCCATGTCTGTGTGTCTGTCCCCATGTCTGTGTGTCTGTCCCCATGTCTGTGTGTCTGTCCCCATGTCTGTGTGTCTGTCCCCATGTCTGTGTGTCTGTCCCCATGTCTGTGTGTCTGTCCCCATGTCTGTGTGTCTGTCCCATGTCTGTGTGTCTGTCCCCATGTCTGTGTGTCTGTCCCCCATGTCTGTGTGTCTGTCCCCATGTCTGTGTGTGGTATTGTTACGTGCGTTATAGACTACCATGTCTGTGTGTGGTATTGTTACGTGCGTTATAGACCACCATGTCTGTGTGTGGTATTGTTACGTGCGTTATAGACTACCATGTCTGTGTGTGGTATTGTTACGTGCGTTATAGACTACCATGTCTGTGTGTGGTATTGTTACGTGCGTTATAGACTACCATGTCTGTGTGTGGTATTGTTACGTGCGTTATAGACTACCATGTCTGTGTGTGGTATTGTTACGTGCGTTATAGACTACCATGTCTGTGTGTGGTATTGTTTTTTGTGTAGTGCTTATAGACTGGTTTGAGGGTAATTTCAACCCATAATTTGTTGTTCTGGGTCCGTTTTGCCTCATTAAACTGCTCCCAGTTCTGCTCTCCTGACTTCCCTACAGCCAGTAACGCACCAATAGAGGAGAAGACTTCCCTGTTACGCACCAATAGAGGAGAAGAGAAGACTTCCCTGTTACGCACCAATAGAGGAGAAGAGAAGACTTCCCTGCCACTTCCCTACAGCCAGTAACGCACCAATAGAAGAGAAGACTTCCCTGCCACTTCCCTACAGCCAGTAACGCACCAATAGAAGAGAAGACTTCCCTGCCACTTCCCTACAGCCAGTAACGCACCAATAGAGGAGAAGAGAAGACTTCCCTGCCACTTCCCTACAGCCAGTAACGCACCAATAGAGGAGAAGACTTCCCTGCCACTTCCCTACAGCCAGTAACGCACCAATAGAGGAGAAGAGAAGACTTCCCTGCCACTTCCCTACAGCCAGTAACGCACCAATAGAGGAGAAGAGAGACTTCCCTGCCACTTCCCTACAGCCAGTAACGCACCAATAGAGGAGAAGAGAAGACTTCCCCTGCCACTTCCCTACAGCCAGTAACGCACCAATAGAGGAGAAGAGAAGACTTCCCTGCCACTTCCTACAGCCAGTAACGCACCAATAGAGGAGAAGAGAAGACTTCCCTGCCACTTCCCTACAGCCAGTAACGCACCAATAGAAGAAGAAAGACTTCCCTGCCACTTCCCTACAGCCAGTAACGCACCAATAGAGAAGAGAAGACTTCCTGCCACTTCCCTACAGCCAGTAACGCACCAATAGAGGAGAAGACTTCCCTGCCACTTCCCTACAGCCAGTAACGCACCAATAGAGGAGAAGACTTCCCTGCCACTTCCCTACAGCCAGTAACGCACCAATAGAGGAGAAGACTTCCCTGCCACTTCCCTACAGCCAGTAACGCACCAATAGAAGAGAAGACTTCCCTGCCACTTCCCTACAGCCAGTAACGCACCAATAGAGGAGAAGACTTCCCTGCCACTTCCCTACAGCCAGTAACGCACCAATAGAGGAGAAGAGAAGACTTCCCTGCCACTTCCCTACAGCCAGTAACGCACCAATAGAGGAGAAGAGAAGACTTCCCTGCCACTTCCCTACAGCCAGTAACGCACCAATAGAGGAGAAGAGAAGACTTCCTGCCACTTCCCTACAGCCAGTAACGCACCAATAGAAGAGAAGACTTCCTGCCACTTCCCTACAGCCAGTAACGCACCAATAGAGGAGAAGACTTCCCTGCCACTTCCCTACAGCCAGTAACGCACCAATAGAGGAGAAGACTTCCCTGCCACTTCCCTACAGCCAGTAACGCACCAATAGAGGAGAAGACTTCCCTGCCACTTCCCTACAGCCAGTAACGCACCAATAGAGGAGAAGACTTCCTGCCACTTCCCTACAGCCAGTAACGCACCAATAGAGGAGAAGACTTCCTGCCACTTCCCTACAGCCAGTAACGCACCAATAGAGGAGAAGACTTCCCTGCCACTTCCCTACAGCCAGTAACGCACCAATAGAGGAGAAGACTTCCCTGCCACTTCCCTACAGCCAGTAACGCACCAATAGAGAAGACTTCCCTGTTACGCACCAATAGAGGAGAAGACTTCCCTGTTACGCACCAATAGAAGAGAAGAGAAGACTTCCCTGTTACGCACCAATAGAAGAGAAGAGAAGACTTCCCTGTTACGCACCAATAGAAGAGAAAACTTCCTGTTACGCACCAATAGAAGAGAAGAGACTTCCCTGTTACGCACCAATAGAAGACTTCCCTGTTAGGCACCAATAGAGGAGAAGAGAAGAGACTTCCCTGTTACGCACCAATAGAAGAGAAGACTTCCCTGTTACGCACCAATAGAAGAGAAGACTTCCCTGTTACGCACCAATAGAAGAGAAGAGACTTCCCTGTTACGCACCAATAGAAGAGAAGAGACTTCCCTGTTACGCACCAATAGAAGAGAAGACTTCCCTGTTACGCACCAATAGAGGAGAAGAGAAGAGACTTCCCTGTTACGCACCAATAGAAGAGAAGACTTCCCTGTTACGCACCAATAGAAGAGAAGACTTCCCTGTTACGCACCAATAGAAGAGAAGAGACTTCCCTGTTACGCACCAATAGAAGAGAAGAGACTTCCCTGTTACGCACCAATAGAAGAGAAGACTTCCCTGTTACGCACCAATAGAGGAGAAGAGAAGAGACTTCCCTGTTACGCACCAATAGAAGAGAAGACTTCCCTGTTACGCACCAATAGAAGAGAAGACTTCCCTGTTACGCACCAATAGAAGAGAAGAGACTTCCCTGTTACGCACCAATAGAAGAGAAGAGACTTCCCTGTTACGCACCAATAGAAGAGAAGACTTCCCTGTTACGCACCAATAGAGGAGAAGAGAAGAGACTTCCCTGTTACGCACCAATAGAAGAGAAGACTTCCCTGTTACGCACCAATAGAAGAGAAGAGAAGACTTCCCTGTTACGCACCAATAGAAGAGAAGACTTCCCTGTTACGCACCAATAGAAGAGAAGAGAAGAGACTTCCCTGTTACGCACCAATAGAAGAGAAGACTTCCCTGTTACGCACCAATAGAGGAGAAGAGAAGAGACTTCCCTGTTACGCACCAATAGAAGAGAAGACTTCCCTGTTACGCACCAATAGAGGAGAAGAGAAGAGACTTCCCTGTTACGCACCAATAGAGGAGAAGAGAAGACTTCCCTGTTACGCACCAATAGAAGAGAAGAGAAGACTTCCCTGTTACGCACCAATAGAGGAGAAGAGAAGACTTCCCTGTTACGCACCAATAGAAGAGAAGACTTCCCTGTTACGCACCAATAGAGGAGAAGAGAAGACTTCCCTGTTACGCACCAATAGAGGAGAAGAGAAGAGAAGACTTCCCTGTTACGCACCAATAGAGGAGAAGAGAAGACTTCCCTGTTACGCACCAATAGAGGAGAAGAGAAGAGAAGACTTCCCTGTTACGCACCAATAGAGGAGAAGAGAAGAGAAGACTTCCCTGTTACGCACCAATAGAGGAAGAAGACTTCCCTGTTACGCACCAATAGAGAGAAGACTTCCTGTTACGCACCAATAGAGGAGAAGAGAAGAGAAGACTTCCTGTTACGCACCAATAGAGGAGAAGAGAGAGAAGACTTCCTGTTACGCACCAATAGAGGAGAAGAGAAGAGAAGACTTCCCTGTTACGCACCAATAGAGGAGAAGAGAAGAGAAGACTTCCCTGTTACGCACCAATAGAGGAGAAGAGAAGACTTCCCTGTTACGCACCAATAGAGGAGAAGAGAAGAGAAGACTTCCCTGTTACGCACCAATAGAGGAGAAGAGAAGAGAAGACTTCCCTGTTACGCACCAATAGAGGAGAAGAGAAGACTTCCCTGTTACGCACCAATAGAGGAGAAGAGAAGAGAAGACTTCCCTGTTACGCACCAATAGAGGAGAAGACTTCCCTGTTACGCACCAATAGAAGGAGAAGACTTCCCTGTTACGCACCAATAGAGGAGAAGAGAAGAGAAGACTTCCCTGTTACGCACCAATAGAGGAGAAGAGAAGAGACTTCCCTGTTACGCACCAATAGAGGAGAAGAGAAGAGAAGACTTCCCTGTTACGCACCAATAGAGGAGAAGAGAAGAGAAGACTTCCCTGTTACGCACCAATAGAGGAGAAGAGAAGAGAAGACTTCCCTGTTACGCACCAATAGAGGAGAAGAGAAGACTTCCCTGTTACGCACCAATAGAGGAGAAGAGAAGACTTCCCTGTTACGCACCAATAGAAGAGAAGAGAAGACTTCCCTGTTACGCACCAATAGAGGAGAAGAGAAGAGAAGACTTCCCTGTTACGCACCAATAGAGGAGAAGAGAAGACTTCCCTGTTACGCACCAATAGAGGAGAAGACTTCCCTGTTACGCACCAATAGAAGAGAAGACTTCCCTGTTACGCACCAATAGAGGAGAAGAGAAGAGAAGACTTCCCTGTTACGCACCAATAGAGGAGAAGAGAAGAGAAGACTTCCCTGTTACGCACCAATAGAGGAGAAGAGAAGAGAAGACTTCCCTGTTACGCACCAATAGAGGAGAAGAGAAGACTTCCCTGTTACGCACCAATAGAGGAGAAGAGAAGAAAGACTTCCCTGTTACGCACCAATAGAGGAGAAGAGAAGAGAAGACTTCCCTGTTACGCACCAATAGAGGAGAAGAGAAGAGAAGACTTCCCTGTTACGCACCAATAGAGGAGAAGAGAAGAGAAGACTTCCCTGTTACGCACCAATAGAGGAGAAGAGAAGAGAAGACTTCCCTGTTACGCACCAATAGAGGAGAAGAGAAGAGAAGACTTCCCTGTTACGCACCAATAGAGGAGAAGAGAAGAGAAGACTTCCCTGTTACGCACCAATAGAGGAGAAGAGGAGAGAAGACTTCCCTGTTACGCACCAATAGAGGAGAAGAGAAGAGAAGACTTCCCTGTTACGCACCAATAGAGGAGAAGAGAAGAGAAGACTTCCCTGTTACGCACCAATAGAGAGAAGACTTCCTGAAGAGAAGACTTCCCTGTTACGCACCAATAGAGGAGAAGAGAAGAGAAGACTTCCCTGTTACGCACCAATAGAGGAGAAGAGAAGAGAAGACTTCCCTGTTACGCACCAATAGAGGAGAAGAGAAGAGAAGACTTCCCTGTTACGCACCAATAGAGGAGAAGAGAAGAGACTTCCCTGTTACGCACCAATAGAGGAGAAGACTTCCCTGTTACGCACCAATAGAGGAGAAGAAGAGAAGACTTCCCTGTTACGCACCAATAGAGGAGAAGAGAAGAGAAGACTTCCCTGTTACGCACCAATAGAGGAGAAGAGAAGACTTCCCTGTTACGCACCAATAGAGGAGAAGACTTCCCTGTTACGCACCAATAGAAGAGAAGACTTCCCTGTTACGCACCAATAGAAGAGAAGACTTCCCTGTTACGCACCAATAGAGAGAAGAGAAGACTTCCCTGTTACGCACCAATAGAGGAGAAGAGAAGAGAAGACTTCCCTGTTACGCACCAATAGAGGAGAAGAGAAGAGAAGACTTCCCTGTTACGCACCAATAGAGGAGAAGAGAAGAGAAGACTTCCCTGTTACGCACCAATAGAGGAGAAGAGAAGAGAAGACTTCCCTGTTACGCACCAATAGAGGAGAAGAGAAGAGAAGACTTCCCTGTTACGCACCAATAGAGGAGAAGAGAAGACTTCCCTGTTACGCACCAATAGAGGAGAAGAGAAGAGAAGACTTCCCTGTTACGCACCAATAGAGGAGAAGAGAAGACTTCCCTGTTACGCACCAATAGAGAAGAGAAGACTTCCTGAAGACCAATAGAAGAAGAAGACTTCCTGTTACGCACCAATAGAGGAGAAGAGAAGAGAAGACTTCCCTGTTACGCACCAATAGAGGAGAAGAGAAGAGAAGAGAAGAGAAGACTTCCCTGTTACGCACCAATAGAGGAGAAGAGAAGAGAAGACTTCCTGTTACGCACCAATAGAGGAGAAGAGAAGAGAAGACTTCCCTGTTACGCACCAATAGAGGAAGAGAGAGAAGACTTCCTGTTACGCACCAATAGAGGAGAAGAACGCACCAATAGAAGAGAAGAGACTTCCCTGTTACGCACCAATAGAGGAGAAGAGAAGAGAAGACTTCCTGTTACGCACCAATAGAGGAGAAGTTACGACCAATAGAGGAGAAGACTTCCTGTTACGCACCAATAGAGGAGAAGAGAAGAGAAGACTTCCTGTTACGCACCAATAGAGGAGAAGAGAAGAGAAGAGAAGACTTCCTGTTACGCACCAATAGAGGAGAAGAGACTTCCCTGTTACGCACCAATAGAGGAGAAGACTTCCTGTTACGCACCAATAGAGGAGAAGAGACTTCCTGTTACGCACCAATAGAGGAGAAGACTTCCCTGTTACGCACCAATAGAGGAGAAGAGAAGACTTCCTGTTACGCACCAATAGAGGAGAAGACTTCCCTGTTACGCTTCAGCCAGTACCACCATAGAGGAGAAGACTTCCTGTTACGCACCAATAGAGGAGAAGAGACTTCCCTGTTACGCACCAATAGAGGAGAAGACTTCCCTGTTACGCACCAATAGAGGAGAAGAGAGAAGACTTCCTGTTACGCACCAATAGAGGAGAGAAGACTTCCCTGTTACGCACCAATAGAAGAGAAGACTTCCTGTTACGCACCAATAGAGGAGAAGAGAAGAGAAGACTTCCCTGTTACGCACCAATAGAGGAGAAGACTTCCTGTTACGCACCAATAGAGGAGAAGAGAAGAGAAGACTTCCTGTTACGCACCAATAGAGGAGAAGAGAAGAGAAGACTTCCCTGTTACGCACCAATAGAGGAGAAGAGAGAGAAGACTTCCCTGTTACGCACCAATAGAGGAGAAGAGAAGAGAAGACTTCCTGTTACGCACCAATAGAGGAGAAGAGAAGACTTCCTGTTACGCACCAATAGAAGAGAAGAGAAGACTTCCTGTTACGCACCAATAGAGGAGAAGAGAGAAGACTTCCTGTTACGCACCAATAGAGGAGAGAAGACTTCCTGTTACGCACCAATAGAGGAGAAGACTTCCCTGACGAAATAGAGAGAAGACTTCCCTGTTACGCACCAATAGAGGAGAAGACTTCCCTGTTACGCACCAATAGAGAGAAGACTTCCCTGTTACGCACCAATAGATAGAGAGAGAAGACTTCCTGTTACGCACCAATAGAGGAGAAGACTTCCCTGTTACGCACCAATAGAGAGAAGACTTCCTGTTACGCACCAATAGAGGAGAAGACTTCCCTGTTACGCACCAATAGAGGAGAAGAGACTTCTTCCCTGTTACGCACCAATAGAGGAGAAGAGAAGAGACTTCCCTGTTACGCACCAATAGAGGAGAAGAGAAGAAGAGAAGACTTCCCTGTTACGCACCAATAGAGGAGAAGAGAAGAGAAGACTTCCTGTTACGCACCAATAGAGGAGAAGAGACTTCCTGTTACGCACCAATAGAGGAGAAGAGACTTCCTGTTACGCACCAATAGAGGAGAAGAGAAGCACCAATAGAGGAGAAGACTTCCTGTTACGCACCAATAGAGGAGAGAAGACTTCCTGTTACGCACCAATAGAAGAGAAGAGAAGACTTCCCTGTTACGCACCAATAGAGGAGAAGAGACTTCCCTGTTACGAGAAGACTTCCTGTTACGCACCAATAGAGGAGAAGAGACTTCCTGTTACGACCAATAGAAGACTTCCTGTTACGCACCAATAGAGGAGAAGAGACTTCCCTGTTAGACCAATAGAGGAGAGACTTCCCTGTTACGCACCAATAGAGGAGAAGAGACTTCCCTGTTACGCACCAATAGAGGAGAAGAGACTTCCTGTTAGAGAAGACTTCCTGTTACGCACCAATAGAGGAGAAGACTTCCCTGTTACGCACCAATAGAGAGAGAAGACTTCCCTGTTAGAGAGAAGACTTCCCTGTTACGCACCAATAGAGGAGAAGACTTCCTGTTAGAGAGGAGAAGACTTCCTGTTACGCACCAATAGAGGAGAAGAGAAGACTTCCCTGTTACGCACCAATAGAGGAGAAGAGAAGAGAAGACTTCCCTGTTACGCACCAATAGAGGAGAAGAGAAGACTTCCCTGTTACGCACCAATAGAGGAGAAGAGAAGACTTCCCTGTTACGCACCAATAGAGGAGAAGAGAAGAGAAGACTTCCCTGTTACGCACCAATAGAGGAGAAGAGAAGAGAAGACTTCCCTGTTACGCACCAATAGAGGAGAAGAGAAGAGAAGACTTCCCTGTTACGCACCAATAGAGGAGAAGAGAAGAGAAGACTTCCCTGTTACGCACCAATAGAGGAGAAGAGAAGAGAAGACTTCCTGTTACGCACCAATAGAGGAGAAGAGAGAGAAGACTTCCTGTTACGCACCAATAGAGGAGAAGAGACTTCCCTGAAGAGAAGACTTCCTGTTACGCACCAATAGAGGAGAAGACTTCCTGTTACGCACCAATAGAGGAGAAGAGAAGACTTCCCTGTTACGCACCAATAGAGGAGAAGAGAAGAGAAGACTTCCTGTTACGCACCAATAGAGGAGAAGAGAAGAAGACTTCCTGTTACGCACCAATAGAGGAGAAGAGACTTCCTGTTACGCACCAATAGAGGAGAAGAGACTTCCTGTTACGCACCAATAGAGGAGAAGAGACTTCCTGTTACGCAGAGAAGACTTCCCTGTTACGCACCAATAGAGGAGAAGAGAAGACTTCCTGTTACGCACCAATAGAGGAGAAGAGAAGAGACGCACCAATAGAGGAGAAGAGAAGACTTCCCTGTTACGCACCAATAGAAGAGAAGACTTCCCTGTTACGCACCAATAGAGGAGAAGACTTCCTGTTACGCACCAATAGAGGAGAAGAGAAGACTTCCTGTTACGCACCAATAGAGGAGAAGACTTCCCTGTTACGCACCAATAGAGGAAAGACTTCCCTGTTACGCACCAATAGAGGAGAAGAGACTTCCCTGTTACGCACCAATAGAAGAGAAGAGAAGAGAGACTTCCCTGTTACGCACCAATAGAGGAGAAGAGAAGACTTCCCTGTTACGCACCAATAGAGGAGAAGAGACTTCCTGTTACGCACCAATAGAGGAGAAGAGACTTCCCTGTTACGCACCAATAGAGGAGAAGACTTCCTGTTACGCATAGAAGAGAAGACTTCCCTGTTACGCAAATAGAAGAACTTCCCTGAGAAGAAGACTTCCCTGTTACGCACCAATAGAGGAGAAGACTTCCTGTTACGCACCAATAGATAGAGGAGAGACTTCCTGTTACGCACCAATAGAGGAGAAGAGACTTCCTGTTACGCACCAATAGAAGAAGAGACTTCCCTGTTACGCACCAATAGAGGAGAAGACTTCCTGTTACGCACCAATAGAGACTTCCTGTTACGCACCAATAGAGGAGAAGACTTCCCTGTTACGCACCAATAGAGAGAAGACTTCCCTGTTACGCACCAATAGAGGAGAAGAGACTTCCCTGTTACGCACCAATAGAGGAGAAGACTTCCCTGTTACGCACCAATAGAGGAGAAGACTTCCTGTTACGCACCAATAGAGGAGAAGAGACTTCCTGTTACGCACCAATAGAGGAGAAGAGACTTCCCTGTTACGCACCAATAGAGGAGAAGAGACTTCCCTGTTACGCACCAATAGAGGAGAAGAGAAGAAAGACTTCCTGTTACGCACCAATAGAGGAGAAGACTTCCTGTTACGCACCAATAGAGGAGAAGACTTCCCTGTTACGCACCAATAGAGGAGAAGACTTCCTGTTACGCACCAATAGAGAGAAGAGACTTCCTGTTACGCACCAATAGAGGAGAAGAGCACCAATAGAGGAGAAGACTTCCTGTTACGCACCAATAGAGGAGAAGACTTCCTGTTACGCACCAATAGAGGAGAAGACTTCCCTGTTACGCACCAATAGAGGAGAAGACTTCCTGTTACGCACCAATAGAGGAGAAGACTTCCCTGTTACGCACCAATAGAGGAGAAGAGAAGACTTCCTGTTACGCACCAATAGAGAGAAGAGAAGAGAAGACTTCCTGTTACGCACCAATAGAGGAGAAGAGAGAGAAGACTTCCTGTTACGCACCAATAGAGGAGAAGACTTCCCTGTTACGCACCAATAGAGAAGACTTCCTGTTACGCACCAATAGAGGAGAAGACTTCCCTGTTACGCACCAATAGAGGAGAAGACTTCCCTGTTACGCACCAATAGAGGAGAAGACTTCCCTGTTACGCACCAATAGAGGAGAAGAGACTTCCTGTTACGCACCAATAGAGGAGAAGAGACTTCCCTGTTACGCACCAATAGAGGAGAAGAGACTTCCCTGTTACGCACCAATAGAGGAGAAGAGACTTCCTGTTACGACCAATAGAGGAGAAGAGACTTCCCTGTTACGCACCAATAGAGGAGAAGAGACTTCCCTGTTACGCACCAATAGAGGAGAAGAGACTTCCCTGTTACGCACCAATAGAGGAGAAGAGACTTCCCTGACGCACCAATAGAGGAGAAGAGACTTCCCTGTTACGCACCAATAGAGGAGAAGACTTCCTGTTACGCACCAATAGAGGAGAGAGACTTCCCTGTTACGCACCAATAGAGGAGAAGAGAAGACTTCCCTGTTACGCACCAATAGAGGAGAAGAGAAGACTTCCCTGTTACGCACCAATAGAGGAGAAGAGACTTCCTGTTACGCACCAATAGAGGAGAAGAGACTTCCCTGTTACGCACCAATAGAGGAGAAGAGACTTCCCTGTTACGCACCAATAGAGGAGAAGAGACTTCCTGTTACGCACCAATAGAGGAGAAGAGACTTCCTGTTACGCACCAATAGAGGAGAAGACTTCCCTGTTACGCACCAATAGAGGAGAAGAGACTTCCCTGTTACGCACCAATAGAGGAGAAGAGACTTCCCTGTTACGCACCAATAGAGGAGAAGACTTCCCTGTTACGCACCAATAGAAGAGAAGAGACTTCCCTGTTACGCACCAATAGAGGAGAAGAAGACTTCCTGTTACGCACCAATAGAGGAGAAGAGACTTCCTGTTACGCACCAATAGAAGAGAAGAGACTTCCTGTTACGCACCAATAGAGGAGAAGAGACTTCCTGTTACGCACCAATAGAGGAGAAGACTTCCCTGTTACGCACCAATAGAGGAGAAGACTTCCCTGTTACGCACCAATGGGAAGACTTCCAATAGAGGAGAAGACTTCCCTGAGAAGACTTCCTGTTACGCACCAATAGAGGAGAAGACTTCCTGTTACGCACCAATAGAGGAAGACTTCCTGTTACGCACCAATAGAGGAGAAGACTTCCCTGTTACGCACCAATAGAGGAGAAGAGAAGAGACTTCCCTGTTACGCACCAATAGAGGAGAAGACTTCCTGTTACGCACCAATAGAGGAGAAGAGACTTCCCTGTTACGCACCAATAGAGGAGAAGACTTCCTGTTACGCACCAATAGAGGAGAAGAGACTTCCCTGTTACGCACCAATAGAGGAGAAGACTTCCCTGTTACGCACCAATAGAGAAGAGAAGAGACTTCCCTGTTACGCACCAATAGAGGAGAAGACTTCCCTGTTACGCACCAATAGAGGAGAAGAGTTACGCACCAATAGAGGAGAAGACTTCCCTGTTACGCACCAATAGAGGAGAAGAGACTTCCTGTTAGAGGAGACTTCCTGTTACGCACCAATAGAGAGAAGAGAAGACTTCCTGTTACGCACCAATAGAGGAGAAGACTTCCTGTTACGCACCAATAGAGGAGAAGACTTCCTGTTACGCACCAATAGAGGAGAAGAGAAGAGAAGACTTCCTGTTACGCACCAATAGAGGAGAAGACTTCCCTGACGCACCAATAGAGGAGAGACTTCCCTGTTACGCACCAATAGAGGAGAAGACTTCCTGAAGAGAGAAGAGACTTCCCTGTTACGCACCAATAGAGGAGAAGAGTTACGCACCAATAGAGGAAAGACTTCCTGTTACGCACCAATAGAGGAGAAGAGACTTCCCTGTTACGCACCAATAGAGGAGAAGAGACTTCCCTGTTACGCACCAATAGAGGAGAAGACTTCCCTGTTACGCACCAATAGAGAGAGACTTCCCTGTTACGCACCAATAGAGGAGAAGACTTCCCTGTTAGCACCAATAGAGGAGAAGACTTCCCTGTTACGCACCAATAGAGGAGAAGAGACTTCCCTGTTACGCACCAATAGAGGAGAAGAGAAGACTTCCCTGTTACGCACCAATAGAAGAGAGACTTCCTGTTACGCACCAATAGAGAGAGACTTCCCTGTTACGCACCAATAGAGGAGAAGACTTCCCTGTTACGCACCAATAGAGGAGAAGAGACTTCCTGTTACGCACCAATAGAGGAGAGACTTCCCTGTTACGCACCAATAGAGGAGAAGAGAGAAGACTTCCTGTTACGCACCAATAGAAGAGAAGACTTCCTGTTACGCACCAATAGAGGAGAAGAGAGAGACTTCCCTGTTACGCACCAATAGAGGAGAAGACTTCCCTGTTACGCACCAATAGAGGAGAAGACTTCCTGTTACGCACCAATAGAGGAGAAAGACTTCCCTGTTACGCACCAATAGAGGAGAAGAAGACTTCCCTGTTACGCACCAATAGAAGAGAAGACTTCCTGTTACGCACCAATAGAGAAGAGAAGACTTCCTGTTACGCACCAATAGAAGAGAAGAAGACTTCCTGTTACGCACCAATAGAGAAGACTTCCCTGTTACGCACCAATAGAGGAGAAGAGAAGAGAAGACTTCCTGTTACGCACCAATAGAGGAGAAGAGAGAGAAATAGAGGAGAAGACTTCCTGTTACGCACCAATAGAGGAGAAGACTTCCCTGTTACGCACCAATAGAGGAGAAGACTTCCTGTTACGCACCAATAGAGGAGAAGAGAAGAGAAGACTTCCTGTTACGCACCAATAGAGGAGAAGAGACTTCCTGTTAGACCAATAGAAGAGAAGACTTCCTGTTACGCACCAATAGAGGAGAAGAAGACTTCCTGTTAGAAGAGAAGACTTCCTGTTACGCACCAATAGAGGAGAAGAGAAGAGAAGACTTCCTGTTACGCACCAATAGAGGAGAAGAGACTTCCCTGTTACGCACCAATAGAGGAGAAGACTTCCCTGTTACGCACCAATAGAGGAGAAGAGAAGAGAAGACTTCCCTGTTACGCACCAATAATAGAGAAGAGAAGACTTCCTGTTACGCACCAATAGAGGAGAAGACTTCCCTGTTACGCACCAATAGAGGAGAAGACTTCCTGTTACGCACCAATAGAGAGAAGACTTCCCAATGTTACGCAGAGGAGAAGACTTCCCTGTTACGCACCAATAGAGGAAGACTTCCTGTTAGAATAGAGGAGAAGACTTCCTGTTACGCACCAATAGAGGAGAAGAGACTTCCCTGTTACGCACCAATAGAGGAGAAGAGAAGACTTCCTGTTACGCACCAATAGAGGAGAAGACTTCCCTGTTACGCACCAATAGAGGAGAAGACTTCCCTGTTACGCACCAATAGAGGAGAAGACTTCCCTGTTACGCACCAATAGAGGAGAAGAGACTTCCTGTTACGCACCAATAGAAGAGAAGACTTCCCTGTTACGCACCAATAGAGGAGAAGACTTCCCTGTTACGCACCAATAGAGGAGAAGAGACTTCCCTGTTACGCACCAATAGAGGAGAAGAGACTTCCCTGTTACGCACCAATAGAGGAGAAGACTTCCCTGTTACGCACCAATAGAGGAGAAGACTTCCCTGTTACGCACCAATAGAAGAGAAGACTTCCCTGTTACGCACCAATAGAAGAGAAGACTTCCCTGTTACGCACCAATAGAGGAGAAGAGACTTCCCTGTTACGCACCAATAGAGGAGAAGACTTCCCTGTTACGCACCAATAGAGGAGAAGACTTCCCTGTTACGCACCAATAGAAGAGAAGACTTCCCTGTTACGCACCAATAGAAGAGAAGACTTCCCTGTTACGCACCAATAGAAGAGAAGACTTCCCTGTTACGCACCAATAGAGGAGAAGACTTCCCTGTTACGCACCAATAGAGGAGAAGACTTCCTGTTACGCACCAATAGAGGAGAAGACTTCCTGAGAAATAGAGGAGAAGACTTCCTGTTACGCACCAATAGAGGAGAAGAGACTTCCCTGTTACGCACCAATAGAGGAGAAGACTTCCTGTTACGCACCAATAGAGGAGAAGACTTCCTGTTACGCACCAATAGAGGAGAAGACTTCCCTGTTACGCACCAATAGAGGAGAAGAGACTTCCCTGTTACGCACCAATAGAGGAGAAGACTTCCCTGTTACGCACCAATAGAGGAGAAGACTTCCCTGTTACGCACCAATAGAGGAGAAGACTTCCCTGTTACGCACCAATAGAGGAGAAGACTTCCCTGTTACGCACCAATAGAGGAGAAGACTTCCCTGTTACGCACCAATAGAAGAGAAGAGACTTCCCTGTTACGCACCAATAGAGGAGAAGACTTCCCTGTTACGCACCAATAGAGGAGAAGACTTCCTGTTACGCACCAATAGAGGAGAAGACTTCCTGTTACTGAGGAGAAGACTTCCCTGTTACGCACCAATAGAGGAGAAGACTTCCCTGTTAGCACCAATAGAGGAGAAGACTTCCCTGTTACGCACCAATAGAGGAGAAGACTTCCTGTTACGCACCAATAGAGGAGAAGACTTCCCTGTTACGCACCAATAGAGGAGAAGACTTCCCTGTTACGCACCAATAGAGGAGAAGACTTCCTGTTACGCACCAATAGAAGAGAGGAGAAGACTTCCCTGTTACGCACCAATAGAGGAGAAGACTTCCTGTTACGCACCAATAGAGGAGAAGACTTCCCTGTTACGCACCAATAGAGGAGAAGAGACTTCCTGTTACGCACCAATAGAGGAGAAGACTTCCCTGTTACGCACCAATAGAGGAGAAGACTTCCCTGTTACGCACCAATAGAGGAGAGAGACTTCCCTGTTACGCACCAATAGAGGAGAAGACTTCCCTGTTACGCACCAATAGAGGAGAAGACTTCCTGTTACGCACCAATAGAGGAGAAGAGACTTCCTGTTACGCACCAATAGAGGAGAAGACTTCCCTGTTACGCACCAATAGAGGAGAAGACTTCCCTGTTACGCACCAATAGAGGAGAAGACTTCCTGAAGAGGAGAAGACTTCCCTGTTACGCACCAATAGAGGAGAAGACTTCCTTCTGTTACGCACCAATAGAGGAGAAGAGAGAGAAGACTTCCTGTTACGCACCAATAGAGGAGAAGAGACCAATAGAGGAGAAGACTTCCCTGTTACGCACCAATAGAGGAGAAGAGACTTCCTGTTACGCACCAATAGAGGAGAAGAGACTTCCTGTTACGCACCAATAGAGGAGAAGACTTCCTGTTACGCACCAATAGAGGAGAAGACTTCCCTGTTACGCACCAATAGAGGAGAAGAGACTTCCCTGTTACGCACCAATAGAGAAGAGAGAAGACTTCCCTGTTACGCACCAATAGAGGAGAAGAGACTTCCTGTTAGCACCAATAGAAGAGAAGACTTCCCTGTTACGCACCAATAGAGGAGAAGACTTCCCTGTTACGCACCAATAGAGAGAAGACTTCCTGTTACGCACCAATAGAGGAGAAGACTTCCCTGTTACGCACCAATAGAGGAGAAGAGACTTCCCTGTTACGCACCAATAGAGGAGAAGACTTCCTGTTACGCACCAATAGAGGAGAAGACTTCCCTGTTACGCACCAATAGAGGAGAAGACTTCCCTGTTACGCACCAATAGAGGAGGAGAAGACTTCCTGTTACGCACCAATAGAGGAGAAGACTTCCTGTTACGCACCAATAGAGGAGAAGACTTCCTGTTACGCACCAATAGAGGAGAAGACTTCCCTGTTACGCACCAATAGAGGAGAAGACTTCCTGTTACGCACCAATAGAGGAGAAGACTTCCTGTTACGCACCAATAGAGGAGAAGAGACTTCCCTGTTACGCACCAATAGAGGAGAAGAGACTTCCCTGTTACGCACCAATAGAGGAGAAGACTTCCCTGTTACGCACCAATAGAGGAGAAGAGACTTCCCTGTTACGCACCAATAGAGGAGAAGAGACTTCCCTGTTACGCACCAATAGAGGAGAAGAGACTTCCTGTTACGACCAATAGAGGAGAAGACTTCCTGTTACGCACCAATAGAGAAGAGAAGAGACTTCCTGTTACGCACCAATAGAGGAGAAGACTTCCTGTTACGCACCAATAGAGGAGAAGACTTCCCTGTTACGCACCAATAGAGGAGAAGAGACTTCCCTGTTACGCACCAATAGAGGAGAAGAGACTTCCCTGTTACGCACCAATAGAGGAGAAGAGACTTCCCTGTTACGCACCAATAGAGGAGAAGACTTCCTGTTACGCACCAATAGAGGAGAAGACTTCCTGTTACGCACCAATAGAAGAGAAGAAGACTTCCTGTTACGCACCAATAGAGGAGAAGAGACTTCCCTGTTACGCACCAATAGAGAGAAAGACTTCCTGTTACGCACCAATAGAGGAGAAGAGACTTCCTGTTACGCACCAATAGAGGAGAAGAAGACTTCCCTGTTACGCACCAATAGAGGAGAAGAGACTTCCTGTTACGCACCAATAGAGGAGAAGACTTCCTGTTACGCACCAATAGAGGAGAAGACTTCCTGTTACGCACCAATAGAGGAGAAGAGAAGACTTCCCTGTTACGCACCAATAGAGGAGAAGAGACTTCCTGTTACGCACCAATAGAGGAGAAGACTTCCCTGTTACGCACCAATAGAGGAGAAGACTTCCCTGTTACGCACCAATAGAGGAGAAGACTTCCTGTTACGCACCAATAGAGGAGAAGACTTCCTGTTACGCACCAATAGCTTCCCTGTTACGCAAATAGAGGAGAAGACTTCCCTGTTACGCACCAATAGAGGAGAAGACTTCCCTGTTACGCACCAATAGAGGAGAAGACTTCCCTGTTACGCACCAATAGAGGAGAAGAGACTTCCTGTTACGCACCAATAGAGGAGAAGACTTCCTGAAATAGAGGAGAGACTTCCTGTTACGCACCAATAGAGGAGAAGACTTCCCTGTTACGCACCAATAGAGGAGAAGACTTCCCTGTTACGCACCAATAGAGGAGAAGACTTCCCTGTTACGCACCAATAGAGGAGAAGAGACTTCCTGTTACGCACCAATAGAGGAGAGACTTCCTGTTACGCACCAATAGAGGAGAAGACTTCCCTGTTACGCACCAATAGAGGAGAAGACTTCCTGTTACGACCAATAGAGAAGACTTCCCTGTTACGCACCAATAGAGGAGAAGAGACTTCCCTGTTACGCACCAATAGAGGAGAAGACTTCCCTGTTACGCACCAATAGAGGAGAAGACTTCCCTGTTACGCACCAATAGAGGAGAAGACTTCCCTGTTACGCACCAATAGAGGAGAAGACTTCCCTGTTACGCACCAATAGAGGAGAAGACTTCCCTGTTACGCACCAATAGAGGGAGAGAGAGACTTCCTGTTACGCACCAATAGAGGAGAAGACTTCCCTGTTACGCACCAATAGAGGAGAAGACTTCCTGTTACGCACCAATAGAGGAGAAGACTTCCCTGTTACGCACCAATAGAGAGAAGACTTCCTGTTACGCACCAATAGAGGAGAAGACTTCCTGTTACGCAAATAGAGGAGAAGACTTCCTGTTACGCACCAATAGAGGAGAAGACTTCCCTGTTACGCACCAATAGAGGAGAAGACTTCCTGTTACGCACCAATAGAGGAGAAGACTTCCCTGTTACGCACCAATAGAGAAGACTTCCCTGTTACGACCAATAGAGGAGAAGACTTCCTGTTACGCACCAATAGAGGAGAAGACTTCCCTGTTACGCACCAATAGAAGAGAAGACTTCCCTGTTACGCACCAATAGAGGAGAAGACTTCCCTGTTACGCACCAATAGAAGAGAAGACTTCCCTGTTACGCACCAATAGAGGAGAAGACTTCCCTGTTACGCACCAATAGAGGAGAAGACTTCCTGTTACGCACCAATAGAGGAGAAGAGAAGAGAAGACTTCCTGTTACGCACCAATAGAGGAGAAGACTTCCTGTTACGCACCAATAGAGGAGAAGACTTCCCTGTTACGCACCAATAGAGGAGAAGACTTCCTGTTACGCACCAATAGAGGAGAAGACTTCCTGTTACGCACCAATAGAGGAGAAGACTTCCCTGTTACGCACCAATAGAGAGAAGACTTCCCTGTTACGCACCAATAGAGGAGAAGACTTCCCTGTTACGCACCAATAGAGGAGAAGACTTCCCTGTTACGCACCAATAGAGAAGACTTCCCTGTTACGCACCAATAGAAGAAGACTTCCCTGTTAGACCAATAGAGGAGAAGACTTCCTGTTACGCACCAATAGAGGAGAAGACTTCCCTGTTACGCACCAATAGAGAAGACTTCCTGTTACGCACCAATAGAGGAGAAGACTTCCTGTTACGCACCAATAGAGGAGAAGACTTCCTGTTACGCACCAATAGAGAGAAGACTTCCCTGTTACGCACCAATAGAGGAGAAGAGACTTCCCTGTTACGCACCAATAGAGGAGAAGAGACTTCCTGTTACGCACCAATAGAGGAGAAGACTTCCCTGTTACGCACCAATAGAGGAGAAGACTTCCCTGTTACGCACCAATAGAGGAGAAGACTTCCCTGTTACGCACCAATAGAGGAGAAGAGACTTCCCTGTTACGCACCAATAGAGGAGAAGACTTCCCTGTTACGCACCAATAGAGGAGAAGAGACTTCCCTGTTACGCACCAATAGAGGAGAAGAGTTACGCACCAATAGAGAAGAGACTTCCTGTTACGCACCAATAGAGGAGAAGAGACTTCCTGTTACGCACCAATAGAGGAGAAGAAGAGAAGACTTCCTGACGCACCAATAGAGAGAAGACTTCCCTGTTACGCACCAATAGAGGAGAAGAGACTTCCCTGTTACGCACCAATAGAGGAGAAGAGACTTCCCTGTTACGCACCAATAGAGGAGAAGAGAGAGACTTCCCTGTTACGCACCAATAGAGGAGAAGAAGACTTCCCTGTTACGCACCAATAGAAGAGAAGACTTCCCTGTTACGCACCAATAGAGAAGAGAAGAGAAGACTTCCCTGTTACGCACCAATAGAGAGAAGAAGAGAAGACTTCCCTGTTACGCACCAATAGAGGAGAAGAGACTTCCTGTTACGCACCAATAGAGGAGAAGAGAAGACTTCCCTGTTACGCACCAATAGAGAAGAGAAGAGACTTCCTGTTACGCACCAATAGAGGAGAAGAGAAGAGAAGACTTCCCTGTTACGCACCAATAGAGGAGAAGAGAAGACTTCCCTGTTACGCACCAATAGAGGAGAAGACTTCCCTGTTACGCACCAATAGAGGAGAAGAGAAGACTTCCCTGTTACGCACCAATAGAGGAGAAGAGAAGACTTCCCTGTTACGCACCAATAGAGGAGAAGAGAAGACTTCCCTGTTACGCACCAATAGAAGAGAAGACTTCCCTGTTACGCACCAATAGAAGAGAAGACTTCCCTGTTACGCACCAATAGAAGAGAAGAGAAGACTTCCCTGTTACGCACCAATAGAAGAGAAGACTTCCCTGTTACGCACCAATAGAGGAGAAGACTTCCCTGTTACGCACCAATAGAGGAGAAGAAGAGACTTCCCTGTTACGCACCAATAGAGGAGAAGAGACTTCCTGTTACGACCAATAGAGGAGAAGAGACTTCCCTGTTACGCACCAATAGAGGAGAAGAGACTTCCTGTTACGCACCAATAGAGGAGAAGACTTCCCTGTTACGCACCAATAGAGGAGAAGAGAAGAGAAGACTTCCCTGTTACGCACCAATAGAGGAGAAGAGACTTCCCTGTTACGCACCAATAGAGGAGAAGAGACTTCCCTGTTACGCACCAATAGAGGAGAAGAGACTTCCCTGTTACGCACCAATAGAGGAGAAGAGACTTCCTGTTACGCACCAATAGAGGAGAAGAGAAGACTTCCTGTTACGCACCAATAGAGGAGAAGAGAAGAGAAGACTTCCTGTTACGCACCAATAGAGGAGAAGAGAAGAGAAGACTTCCCTGTTACGCACCAATAGAGGAGAAGAAGACTTCCCTGTTACGCACCAATAGAGGAGAAGACTTCCCTGTTACGCACCAATAGAGGAGAAGAGAAGAAAGACTTCCTGTTACGCACCAATAGAGGAGAAGAGAGACTTCCTGTTACGCACCAATAGAGGAGAAGAGAAGACTTCCTGTTACGCACCAATAGAGGAGAAGAAGAGAAGACTTCCCTGTTACGCACCAATAGAGGAGAAGAGAGAGAAGACTTCCTGTTACGCACCAATAGAGGAGAAGAGAAGAGAGAAGACTTCCTGTTACGCACCAATAGAGGAGAAGAGAAGAGAAGACTTCCCTGTTACGCACCAATAGAGGAGAAGAGAGAAGACTTCCTGTTACGCACCAATAGAGAAGAGAAGAGACTTCCCTGTTACGCACCAATAGAGGAGAAGAGAGAGAAGACTTCCCTGTTACGCACCAATAGAGGAGAAGAAGACTTCCTGTTACGCACCAATAGAGGAGAAGACTTCCTGTTACGCACCAATAGAGGAGAGAGAGACTTCCTGTTACGCACCAATAGAGGAGAAGAGAACGCACCAATAGAGGAGAAGAGAAGACTTCCCTGTTACGCACCAATAGAGGAGAAGAGAAGACTTCCCTGTTACGCACCAATAGAGGAGAAGAGAAGACTTCCCTGTTACGCACCAATAGAGGAGAAGAGAAGACTTCCCTGTTACGCACCAATAGAGGAGAAGAGAAGACTTCCCTGTTACGCACCAATAGAGGAGAAGAGAAGACTTCCCTGTTACGCACCAATAGAGGAGAAGACTTCCCTGTTACGCACCAATAGAAGAGAAGACTTCCCTGTTACGCACCAATAGAGGAGAGAAGACTTCCCTGTTACGCACCAATAGAGGAGAAGAGAAGAGAAGACTTCCCTGTTACGCACCAATAGAGGAGAAGAGAGAGAAGACTTCCCTGTTACGCACCAATAGAGGAGAAGAGACTTCCTGTTACGCACCAATAGAGGAGAAGAGAAGAGAAGACTTCCTGTTACGCACCAATAGAGGAGAGGAGACTTCCTGTTACGCACCAATAGAGGAGAAGAGAAGAGAAGACTTCCTGTTACGCACCAATAGAGGAGAAGAGAAGAGAAGACTTCCTGTTACGCACCAATAGAGGAGAAGAGAAGAGAAGACTTCCCTGTTACGCACCAATAGAGGAGAAGAGACTTCCCTGTTACGCACCAATAGAGGAGAAGAGAAGAGACTTCCCTGTTACGCACCAATAGAGGAGAAGAGACTTCCTGTTACGCACCAATAGAGGAGAAGAGAAGACTTCCTGTTACGCACCAATAGAGGAGAAGAGACTTCCCTGTTACGCACCAATAGAAGAGAAGAGAAGACTTCCCTGTTACGCACCAATAGAGGAGAAGAGAGACTTCCTGTTACGCACCAATAGAGGAGAAGAGACTTCCCTGTTACGCACCAATAGAAGAGAGGAGAAGACTTCCCTGTTACGCACCAATAGAGGAGAAGAGAAGACTTCCCTGCCACTTCCCTACAGCCAGTAACGCACCAATAGAGGAGAAGACTTCCCTGTTACGCACCAATAGAGGAGAAGAGAAGACTTCCCTGTTATGCACCAATAGAGGAGAAGAGAAGACTTCCCTGTTACGCACCAATAGAGGAGAAGAGAAGACTTCCCTGTTACGCACCAATAGAGGAGAATACTTCCCTGTTACGCACCAATAGAAGAGAAGAGAAGACTTCCCTGTTACGCACCAATAGAGGAGAAGAGAAGACTTCCCTGTTACGCACCAATAGAGGAGAAGAGAAGAGAAGACTTCCTGTTACGCACCAATAGAGGAGAAGACTTCCCTGTTACGCACCAATAGAGGAGAAGAGGAGAAGACTTCCTGTTACGCACCAATAGAGGAGAAGAGAGCACCAATAGAGGAGAAGAGACTTCCCTGTTACGCACCAATAGAGGAGAAGAGACTTCCCTGTTACGCACCAATAGAGGAGAAGAGACTTCCTGTTACGCACCAATAGAGGAGAAGAGAAGAGAAGACTTCCCTGTTACGCACCAATAGAGGAGAAGAGAGACTTCCCTGTTACGCACCAATAGAGAAGACTTCCCTGTTACGCACCAATAGAAGAAGAGAAGAGACTTCCCTGTTACGCACCAATAGAGGAGAAGAGAGACTTCCTGTTACGCACCAATAGAGGAGAAGAGACTTCCTGTTACGCACCAATAGAGGAGAAGACTTCCCTGTTACGCACCAATAGAGGAGAAGAGACTTCCCTGTTACGCACCAATAGGAGAAGAGAAGAGAAGACTTCCCTGTTACGCACCAATAGAGGAGAAGAAGACTTCCCTGTTACGCACCAATAGAGGAGAAGAGACTTCCCTGTTACGCACCAATAGAGGAGAAGAGAAGACTTCCCTGTTACGCACCAATAGAGGAGAAGACTTCCCTGTTACGCACCAATAGAAGAGAAGACTTCCCTGTTACGCACCAATAGAAGAGAAGAGACTTCCCTGTTACGCACCAATAGAGGAGAAGAGAAGAGAAGACTTCCCTGTTACGCACCAATAGAGGAGAAGAGAAGAGAAGACTTCCCTGTTACGCACCAATAGAGGAGAAGAGAAGAGAAGACTTCCCTGTTACGCACCAATAGAGGAGAAGAGAAGACTTCCCTGTTACGCACCAATAGAGGAGAAGAGAAGAGACTTCCTGTTACGCACCAATAGAGGAGAAGAAAGACTTCCCTGTTACGCACCAATAGAGGAGAAGAGTTACGACTTCCCTGTTACGCACCAATAGAGGAGAAGAAGACTTCCCTGTTACGCACCAATAGAAGAGAGAAGACTTCCTGTTACGCACCAATAGAGGAGAAGAGACTTCCCTGTTACGCACCAATAGAGGAGAAGACTTCCCTGTTACGCACCAATAGAGGAGAAGACTTCCCTGTTACGCACCAATAGAGGAGAAGACTTCCCTGTTACGCACCAATAGAGGAGAGAGACCAATAGAGAGAAGACTTCCTGTTACGCACCAATAGAGGAGAAGACTTCCCTGTTACGCACCAATAGAGGAGAAGACTTCCCTGTTACGCACCAATAGAGGAGAAGAGAAGACTTCCTGTTACGCACCAATAGAGGAGAAGACTTCCCTGAGAGAGAAGACTTCCCTGTTACGCACCAATAGAGGAGAAGACTTCCCTGTTACGCACCAATAGAAGAGAAGAGAAGACTTCCCTGTTACGCACCAATAGAAGAGAAGACTTCCCTGTTACGCACCAATAGAAGAGAAGACTTCCCTGTTACGCACCAATAGAGGAGAAGAGAAGACTTCCCTGTTACGCACCAATAGAAGAGAAGACTTCCCTGTTACGCACCAATAGAAGAGAAGACTTCCCTGTTACGCACCAATAGAAGAGAAGACTTCCCTGTTATGCACCAATAGAAGAGAAGAGAAGAGAAGACTTCCCTGTTACGCACCAATAGAGGAGAAGACTTCCCTGTTACGCACCAATAGAGGAGAAGACTTCCCTGTTACGCACCAATAGAGGAGAAGACTTCCCTGTTACGCACCAATAGAGGAGAAGACTTCCCTGTTACGCACCAATAGAGGAGAAGAGAAGACTTCCCTGTTACGCACCAATAGAGGAGAAGACTTCCCTGTTACGCACCAATGAAGAGAAGACTTCCCTGTTACGCACCAATAGAGGAGAAGACTTCCCTGTTACGCACCAATAGAAGAGAAGACTTCCCTGTTACGCACCAATAGAGGAGAAGACTTCCCTGTTACGCACCAATAGAGGAGAAGACTTCCCTGTTACGCACCAATAGAGGAGAGACTTCCCTGTTACGCACCAATAGAGGAGAAGACTTCCCTGTTACGCACCAATAGAGACTTCCCTGTTAGAAGACTTCCCTGTTACGCACCAATAGAGGAGAAGACTTCCTGTTAGACTTCCCTGTTACGCACCAATAGAGGAGAAGACTTCCCTGTTACGCACCAATAGAGGAGAAGACTTCCCTGTTACGCACCAATAGAGGAGAAGACTTCCCTGTTACGCACCAATAGAAGAGAAGAGAACCAATAGAAGACTTCCTGTTACGCACCAATAGAAGAGAAGACTTCCCTGTTACGCACCAATAGAGGAGAAGAGAAGAGAAGACTTCCTGTTACGCACCAATAGAGGAGAAGACTTCCTGTTACGCACCAATAGAGGAGAAGACTTCCCTGTTACGCACCAATAGAGGAGAAGACTTCCTGTTACGCACCAATAGAGGAGAAGACTTCCCTGTTACGCACCAATAGAGGAGAAGACTTCCTGTTAACCAATAGACTTCCCTGTTACGCACCAATAGAGGAGAAGACTTCCCTGTTACGCACCAATAGAGAGAGACTTCCCTGTTACGCACCAATAGAGGAGAAGACTTCCCTGTTACGCACCAATAGAGGAGAAGACTTCCCTGTTACGCACCAATAGAGGAGAAGAGAAGACTTCCCTGTTACGCACCAATAGAGGAGAAGACTTCCCTGTTACGCAGAAGAGACTTCCCTGTTACGCACCAATAGAGGAGAAGAGAAGAGAAGACTTCCCTGTTACGCACCAATAGAGGAGAAGACTTCCCTGTTACGCACCAATAGAGGAGAAGACTTCCTGTTACGCACCAATAGAGGAGAAGACTTCCCTGTTAAGAGAAGAAGACTTCCCTGTTACGCACCAATAGAGGAGAAGACTTCCCTGTTACGCACCAATAGAAGAGAAGACTTCCCTGTTACGCACCAATAGCACCAATAGAGGAGAAGACTTCCCTGTTACGCACCAATAGAGGAGAAGACTTCCCTGTTACGCACCAATAGAGGAGAAGACTTCCCTGTTACGCACCAATAGAGGAGAAGAGACTTCCCTGTTACGCACCAATAGAGGAGAAGACTTCCTGTTACGCACCAATAGAAGACTTCCTGTTACGCACCAATAGAGGAGAAGACTTCCCTGTTACGCACCAATAGAGGAGAGACTTCCTGTTACGCACCAATAGAGAGAAGACTTCCTGTTACGCACCAATAGAGGAGAAGACTTCCCTGTTACGCACCAATAGAGGAGAAGACTTCCCTGTTACGCACCAATAGAGAGAAGACTTCCCTGTTACGCACCAATAGAGGAGAGACTTCCCTGTTACGACCAATAGAGGAGAGACTTCCCTGTTACGCACCAATAGAGGAGAAGAGAGACTTCCCTGTTACGCACCAATAGAGGAGAAGACTTCCTGTTACGCACCAATAGAGAAGAAGACTTCCCTGTTACGCACCAATAGAAGGAGAGAGACTTCCTGTTACGCACCAATAGAGGAGAAGACTTCCCTGAAGAGAAGACTTCCCTGTTACGCACCAATAGAGGAGAAGACTTCCCTGTTACGCACCAATAGAGAGAAGACTTCCCTGTTACGCACCAATAGAGGAGAAGACTTCCTGTTACGCACCAATAGAGGAGAAGACTTCCCTGTTACGCACCAATAGAGGAGAAGACTTCCTGGAGAAGACTTCCCTGTTACGCACCAATAGAGAAGACTTCCTGTTACGAGAAGAGACTTCCCTGTTACGCACCTTCCTGTTAATAGAGAGAAGACTTCCCTGTTACGCACCAATAGAGGAGAAGACTTCCTGTTACGCACCAATAGAGGAGAAGACTTCCTGTTACGCACCAATAGAGGAGAAGACTTCCCTGTTACGCACCAATAGAGGAGAAGACTTCCCTGTTACGCACCAATAGAGGAGAAGACTTCCCTGTTACGCACCAATAGAGGAGAAGACTTCCCTGTTACGCACCAATAGAGGAGAAGACTTCCCTGTTACGCACCAATAGAGGAGAAGACTTCCCTGTTACGCACCAATAGAGACTTCCTGTTACGCAGAAGACTTCCTGTTACGCACCAATAGAAGGAAGAGAGAGACTTCCCTGTTACGCACCAATAGAGGAGAAGACTTCCCTGTTACGCACCAATAGAGGAGAAGACTTCCCTGTTACGCACCAATAGAGGAGAAGACTTCCCTGTTACGCACCAATAGAGGAGAAGACTTCCCTGTTACGCACCAATAGAAGAGAAGACTTCCCTGTTACGCACCAATAGAAGAGAAGACTTCCCTGTTACGCACCAATAGAAGAGAAGAGACTTCCCTGTTACGCACCAATAGAGGAGAAGAGACTTCCCTGTTACGCACCAATAGAGGAGAAGACTTCCCTGTTACGCACCAATAGAGGAGAAGACTTCCCTGTTACGCACCAATAGAGGAGAAGACTTCCCTGTTACGCACCAATAGAGGAGAAGACTTCCCTGTTACGCACCAATGTTCCGCACCAATAGAGGAGAAGACTTCCTGTTACGCACCAATAGAGGAGAAGACTTCCCTGTTACGCACCAATAGAGGAGAAGACTTCCCTGTTACGCACCAATAGAGGAGAAAGACTTCCCTGTTACGCACCAATAGAGGAGAAGACTTCCCTGTTACGCACCAATAGAGAGGAGAAGACTTCCTGACGCACCAATAGAGAAGAGACTTCCCTGTTACGCACCAATAGAGGAGAAGACTTCCTGTTACGCACCAATAGAGGAGAAGACTTCCCTGTTACGCACCAATAGAGGAGAAGACTTCCTGTTACGCACCAATAGAGGAGAGAGACTTCCTGTTACGCACCAATAGAGGAGAGACTTCCTGTTACGACCAATAGAGGAGAAGACTTCCTGTTACGCTTCCTGTTACCACCAATAGAGGAGAAGACTTCCCTGTTACGCACCAATAGAGAGAAGACTTCCTGTTACGCACCAATAGAAGAAGAAGACTTCCTGTTACGCACCAATAGAGGAGAAGACTTCCTGTTACGCACCAATAGAGGAGAAGAGACTTCCTGTTACGCACCAATAGAGGAAGAGAAGAGACTTCCTGTTACGCACCAATAGAGGAGAAGACTTCCTGTTACGCACCAATAGAGGAGAAGACTTCCTGTTACGCACCAATAGAGGAGAAGAGACTTCCCTGTTACGCACCAATAGAGGAGAAGACTTCCCTGTTACGCACCAATAGAGGAGAAAGACTTCCTGTTACGCACCAATAGAGGAGAAGACTTCCCTGACCAATAGAGGAGAAGACTTCCTGTTACGCACCAATAGAGGAGAAGACTTCCCTGTTACGCACCAATAGAGGAGAAGAAGAGACTTCCTGAAGACTTCCTGTTACGCACCAATAGAGGAGAAGAGACGCACCAATAGAGAGACTTCCCTGTTACGCACCAATAGAGGAGACTTCCCTGTTACGAGAGGAGAGAAGACTTCCCTGTTACGCACCAATAGAGGAGAAGAGAGAAGACTTCCCTGTTACGCACCAATAGAGAGAGAGACTTCCTGTTACGCACCAATAGAGGAGAAGACTTCCCTGTTACGACCAATAGAGGAGAAGAGACTTCCCTGTTACGCACCAATAGAGGAGAAGAGACTTCCTGTTACGCACCAATAGAGAAGAGACTTCCCTGACCAATAGAAGAAGACTTCCCTGTTACGCACCAATAGAAGAAGACTTCCCTGTTACGCACCAATAGAGGAGAAGACTTCCCTGTTACGCACCAATAGAAGAGAAGAGACTTCCCTGTTACGCACCAATAGAAGAGAAGACTTCCCTGTTACGCACCAATAGAGGAGACTTCCCTGTTAGAGAAGAAAGACTTCCTGTTACGCACCAATAGAGGAGAAGACTTCCTGTTACGCACCAATAGAAGAGAAGAGACTTCCCTGTTACGCACCAATAGAGGAATAGAAGAGAAGACTTCCTGTTACGCACCAATAGAGGAGAAGACTTCCCTGTTACGCACCAATAGAGAGAGAAGACTTCCTGTTACGCACCAATAGAGAGAGAAGACTTCCTGTTACGCACCAATAGAGGAGAAGACTTCCTGTTACGCACCAATAGAGAGAAGACTTCCCTGTTACGCACCAATAGAGAGAAGACTTCCTGTTACGCACCAATAGAGGAGAAGACTTCCCTGTTACGCACCAATAGAGGAGAAGAGACTTCCCTGTTACGCACCAATAGAGGAGAAGACTTCCTGTTACGCACCAATAGAGGAGAAGAGACTTCCTCCACCAATAGAGGAGAAGAGACTTCCTGTTACGCACCAATAGAGGAGAAGACTTCCCTGTTACGCACCAATAGAAGAGAAGAAGACTTCCCTGTTACACCAATAGAAGAGAAGACTTCCCTGTTACGCACCAATAGAAGAGAAGACTTCCCTGTTACGCACCAATAGAAGAGAAGAGACTTCCCTGTTACGCACCAATAGAAGAGAAGAGACTTCCCTGTTACGCACCAATAGAAGAGAAGAGACTTCCCTGTTACGCACCAATAGAGGAGAAGAGACTTCCTGTTACGCACCAATAGAGGAGAAGAGACTTCCTGTTACGCACCAATAGAGGAGAAGACTTCCCTGTTACGCACCAATAGAGGAGAAGACTTCCCTGTTACGCACGCACCAATAGAAGAAGAGACTTCCCTGTTACGCACCAATAGAGGAGAAGAGACTTCCCTGTTACGCACCAATAGAGGAGAAGAGACTTCCCTGTTACGCACCAATAGAGGAGAAGAGACTTCCCTGTTACGCACCAATAGAGAGAAGAGACTTCCTGTTACGCACCAATAGAAGAAGACTTCCCTGTTACGCACCAATAGAAGAAGACTTCCCTGTTACGCACCAATAGAAGAGAGACTTCCCTGTTACGCACCAATAGAGGAGAAGACTTCCCTGTTACGCACCAATAGAGGAGAAGAGACTTCCCTGTTACGCACCAATAGAGGAGAAGACTTCCCTGTTACGCACCAATAGAGGAGAAGAGACTTCCCTGTTACGCACCAATAGAAGAGAGACTTCCCTGTTACGCACCAATAGAGGAGAAGACTTCCTGTTACGCACCAATAGAGGAGAAGAAGAGACTTCCCTGTTACGCACCAATAGAGGAGAAGAGAAGACTTCCCTGTTACGCACCAATAGAGGAGAAGACTTCCTGTTACGCACCAATAGAAGAGAACTTCCTGTTACGCACCAATAGAGAAGACTTCCCTGTTACGCACCAATAGAGGAGAAGAGACTTCCTGTTACGCACCAATAGAGGAGAAGACTTCCTGTTACGCACCAATAGAGGAGAAGAGACTTCCTGTTACGCACCAATAGAAGAGAAGACTTCCCTGTTACGCACCAATAGAGGAGAAGACTTCCTGTTACGCACCAATAGAGGAGAAGACTTCCTGACTCACCAATAGAAGAGAAGACTTCCTGTTACGCACCAATAGAAGAGAAGACTTCCCTGTTACGCACCAATAGAGGAGAAGACTTCCTGTTACTCACCAATAGAAGAGAAGACTTCCTGTTACGCACCAATAGAAGAGAAGACTTCCTGTTACGCACCAATAGAAGAGAAGACTTCCCTGTTACGCACCAATAGAAGAGAAGACTTCCCTGTTACGCACCAATAGAAGAGAAGACTTCCCTGTTACGCACCAATAGAAGAGAAGACTTCCTGTTACGCACCAATAGAGAGAAGACTTCCCTGTTAGAGAGAGAAGACTTCCCTGTTACGCACCAATAGAGGCCAATAGAAGAGAAGACTTCCCTGTTACGCACCAATAGAGGAGAAGACTTCCCTGTTACGCACCAATAGAAGAGAAGACTTCCCTGTTACGCACCAATAGAAGAGAAGAGACTTCCCTGTTACGCACCAATAGAAGAGAAGACTTCCCTGTTACGCACCAATAGAAGAGAAGACTTCCCTGTTACGCACCAATAGAAGAGAAGACTTCCCTGTTACGCACCAATAGAGGAGAAGAGAGAGAAGACTTCCCTGTTACGCACCAATAGAGGAGAAGACTTCCCTGTTACGCACCAATAGAAGAGAAGACTTCCTGTTACGCACCAATAGAGGAGAAGAGACTTCCCTGTTACGCACCAATAGAGAGAAGAGACTTCCCTGTTACGCACCAATAGAGGAGAAGACTTCCCTGTTACGCACCAATAGAGGAGAAGACTTCCCTGTTACGCACCAATAGAGAAGACTTCCCTGTTACGCACCAATAGAGGAGAGACTTCCTGTTACGCACCAATAGAAGAGAAGACTTCCCTGTTACGCACCAATAGAGGAGAAGACTTCCTGTTACGCACCAATAGACTTCCCTGTTACGCACCAATAGAGGAGAAGACTTCCCTGTTACGCACCAATAGAGGAGAAGACTTCCCTGTTACGCACCAATAGAGGAGAAGACTTCCTGTTACGCACCAATAGAGAAGACTTCCCTGTTACGCACCAATAGAGGAGAAGAAGACTTCCCTGTTACGCACCAATAGAAGAGAAGACTTCCTGTTACGCACCAATAGAGGAGAAGACTTCCTGTTACGCACCAATAGAGGAGAAGACTTCCTGTTACGCACCAATAGAGGAGAAGAGACTTCCTGTTACGCACCAATAGAGAGAGAAGACTTCCTGTTACGCACCAATAGAAGAGAAGACTTCCCTGTTACGCAGACTTCCTGTTACGCACCAATAGAAGAGAAGACTTCCCTGTTACGCACCAATAGAGGAGAAGACTTCCTGTTACGCACCAATAGAGGAGAAGAGACTTCCCTGTTACGCACCAATAGAGGAGAAGACTTCCCTGTTAACCAATAGAGAGAAGACTTCCCTGTTACGCACCAATAGAGAGAAGACTTCCCTGTTACGCACCAATAGAGGAGAAGACTTCCCTGTTACGCACCAATAGAGGAGAAGAGACTTCCTGTTACGAAGAGAAGACTTCCCTGTTACGCAATAGAGGAGAAGAGACTTCCTGTTACGCACCAATAGAGGAGAAGACTTCCCTGTTACGCACCAATAGAGAGAAGACTTCCTGTTACGCACCAATAGAGGAGAAGACTTCCCTGTTACGCACCAATAGAGAGAAGACTTCCCTGTTACGCACCAATAGAGGAGAAGAGACTTCCCTGTTACGCACCAATAGAGGAGAAGAGACTTCCCTGTTACGCACCAATAGGAGAGAAGACTTCCCTGTTACGCACCAATAGAGAGAAGACTTCCCTGTTACGCACCAATAGAAGAGAAGACTTCCCTGTTACGCACCAATAGAAGAGAAGACTTCCCTGTTACGCACCAATAGAGGAGAAGAGACTTCCCTGTTACGCACCAATAGAGGAGAAGACTTCCCTGTTACGCACCAATAGAAGAGAAGACTTCCCTGTTACGCACCAATAGAAGAGAAGACTTCCCTGTTACGCACCAATAGAAGAGAAGACTTCCCTGTTACGCACCAATAGAAGAGAAGACTTCCCTGTTACGCACCAATAGAAGAGAAGACTTCCCTGTTACGCACCAATAGAGGAGACTTCCCTGTTACGCACCAATAGGAGAGAAGACTTCCCTGTTACGCACCAATAGGAGAGAAGACTTCCCTGTTACGCACCAATAGGAGAGAAGACTTCCCTGTTACGCACCAATAGGAGAGAAGACTTCCCTGTTACGCACCAATAGGAGAGAAGACTTCCCTGTTACGCACCAATAGGAGAGAAGACTTCCCTGTTACGCACCAATAGGAGAGAAGACTTCCCTGTTACGCACCAATAGAAGAGAAGACTTCCTGTTACGCACCAATAGAGGAGAAGACTTCCTGTTACGCACCAATAGAGGAGAAGACTTCCCTGTTACGCACCAATAGAGGAGAAGACTTCCCTGTTACGCACCAATAGAGGAGAAGACTTCCTGTTACGACCAATAGAAGAAGAGACTTCCCTGTTACGCACCAATAGAGGAGAAGACTTCCCTGTTACGCACCAATAGAGGAGAAGACTTCCTGTTACGCAGAGGAGAAGACTTCCCTGTTACGCACCAATAGAGGAGAAGAGACTTCCCTGTTACGCACCAATAGAGGAGAAGACTTCCCTGTTACGCACCAATAGAGGAGAAGACTTCCCTGTTACGCACCAATAGAGGAGAAGACTTCCTGTTACGCACCAATAGAGGAGAAGACTTCCTGTTACGCACCAATAGAGGAGAAGACTTCCTGTTACGCACCAATAGAGGAGAAGACTTCCCTGTTACGCACCAATAGAGGAGAAGAGACTTTCCCTGTTACGCACCAATAGAAGAGAAGACTTCCCTGTTACGCACCAATAGAGGAGAAGAGACTTCCCTGTTACGCACCAATAGAGGAGAAGACTTCCCTGTTACGCACCAATAGAAGAGAAGACTTCCCTGTTACGCACCAATAGAAGAGAAGACTTCCCTGTTACGCACCAATAGAGGAGAAGACTTCCCTGTTACGCACCAATAGAAGAGAAGAGACTTCCCTGTTACGCACCAATAGAGGAGAAGACTTCCCTGTTACGCACCAATAGAAGAGAAGACTTCCCTGTTACGCACCAATAGAAGAGAAGACTTCCCTGTTACGCACCAATAGAAGAGAAGACTTCCCTGTTACGCACCAATAGAAGAGAAGACTTCCTGTTACGCACCAATAGAGGAGAAGAAGACTTCCCTGTTACGCACCAATAGAGAAGACTTCCCTGTTACGCACCAATAGAAGAGAAGACTTCCCTGTTACGCACCAATAGAGGAGAAGACTTCCCTGTTACGCACCAATAGAGGAGAAGACTTCCCTGTTACGCACCAATAGAAGAGAGACTTCCTGTTACGAAGAAGACTTCCCTGTTACGCACCAATAGAAGAGAGAGACTTCCCTGTTACGCACCAATAGAAGAGAAGACTTCCCTGTTACGCACCAATAGAAGAGAAGACTTCCCTGTTACGCACCAATAGAGAGAAGACTTCCTGTTAGAAGAGAAGAGAAGACTTCCCTGTTACGCACCAATAGAAGAGAAGACTTCCTGTTACGCACCAATAGAGAGAAGACTTCCTGTTACGCACCAATAGAAGAAGACTTCCCTGTTACGCACCAATAGAGGAAGACTTCCCCGTTACGCACCAATAGAGGAGAAGACTTCCCTGTTACGCACCAATAGAGGAGAAGACTTCCCTGTTACGCACCAATAGAGGAGAAGACTTCCCTGTTACGCACCAATAGAGGAGAAGACTTCCCTGTTACGCACCAATAGAGGAGAAGACTTCCCTGTTACGCACCAATAGAGGAGAAGACTTCCCTGTTACGACTTTCCCTGTTACGCACCAATAGAGGAGAAGACTTCCCTGTTACGCACCAATAGAGGAGAAGACTTCCCTGTTACGCACCAATAGAGGAGAAGACTTCCCTGTTACGCACCAATAGAGGAGAAGACTTCCCTGTTACGCACCAATAGAAGAGAAGACTTCCCTGTTACGCACCAATAGAAGAGAAGACTTCCCTGTTACGCACCAATAGAAGAGAAGACTTCCCTGTTACGCACCAATAGGAGAGAAGACTTCCCTGTTACGCACCAATAGGAGAGAAGACTTCCCTGTTACGCACCAATAGAGGAGAAGACTTCCCTGTTACGCACCAATAGAGGAGAAGACTTCCTGTTACGCACCAATAGAGGAGAAGACTTCCCTGTTACGCACCAATAGAGGAGAAGACTTCCTGTTACGCACCAATAGAGGAGAAGACTTCCTGTTACGCACCAATAGAGGAGAAGACTTCCCTGTTACGCACCAATAGAGGAGAAGACTTCCTGTTACGCACCAATAGAGGAGAAGACTTCCCTGTTACGCACCAATAGAGGAGAAGACTTCCCTGTTACGCACCAATAGAAGAGAAGACTTCCCTGTTACGCACCAATAGAGGAGAAGACTTCCCTGTTACGCACCAATAGAGGAGAAGACTTCCCTGTTACGCACCAATAGAGGAGAAGACTTCCCTGTTACGCACCAATAGAGGAGAAGACTTCCCTGTTACGCACCAATAGAAGAGAAGACTTCCCTGTTACGCACCAATAGAAGAGAAGACTTCCCTGTTACGCACCAATAGAGGAGAAGAGACTTCCCTGTTACGCACCAATAGAGGAGAAGACTTCCCTGTTACGCACCAATAGAGGAGAGAAGACTTCCTGTTACGCACTTCTTCCCTGTTACGCACCAATAGAAGAGAAGAGACTTCCTGTTACGCACCAATAGAGGAGAAGACTTCCCTGTTACGCACCAATAGAGGAGAAGAGAAGAGAAGACTTCCCTGTTACGCACCAATAGAGGAGAAGAGAAGACTTCCCTGTTACGCACCAATAGGAGAGAAGACTTCCCTGTTACGCACCAATAGGAGAGAAGACTTCCCTGTTACGCACCAATAGGAGAGAAGACTTCCCTGTTACGCACCAATAGGAGAGAAGACTTCCCTGTTACGCACCAATAGGAGAGAAGACTTCCCTGTTACGCACCAATAGGAGAGAAGACTTCCCTGTTACGCACCAATAGAAGAGAAGACTTCCCTGTTACGCACCAATAGAAGAGAAGAGAAGAGAAGACTTCCCTGTTACGCACCAATAGAGGAGAAGACTTCCCTGTTACGCACCAATAGAGGAGAAGACTTCCTGTTACGCACCAATAGAAGAGAAGACTTCCTGTTACGCACCAATAGAGGAGAAGACTTCCCTGTTAGAGAGAAGACTTCCCTGTTACGCACCAATAGAGGAGAAGACTTCCCTGACGCACCAATAGAGGAGAAGACTTCCCTGTTACGCACCAATAGAGGAGAAGACTTCCTGTTACGCACCAATAGAGGAGAAGAGACTTCCCTGTTACGCACCAATAGAGGAGAAGACTTCCTGTTACGCACCAATAGAGGAGAAGACTTCCCTGTTACGCACCAATAGAGGAGAAGACTTCCTGTTACGCACCAATAGAGGAGAGAAGACTTCCCTGTTACGCACCAATAGAGGAGAAGACTTCCCTGTTACGCACCAATAGAGGAGAAGACTTCCCTGTTACGCACCAATAGAGGAGAAGACTTCCCTGTTACGCACCAATAGAGGAGAAGACTTCCCTGTTACGCACCAATAGAGGAGAAGACTTCCTGTTACGCACCAATAGAAGAGAAGACTTCCCTGTTACGCACCAATAGAGGAGAAGACTTCCCTGTTACGCACCAATAGAGGAGAAGACTTCCTGTTACGCACCAATAGAGGAGAAGACTTCCCTGTTACGCACCAATAGAGGAGAAGACTTCCCTGTTACGCACCAATAGAGGAGAAGACTTCCTGTTACGCACCAATAGAGGAGAAGAAGACTTCCCTGTTACGCACCAATAGAGGAGAAGAGACTTCCCTGTTACGCACCAATAGAGGAGAAGACTTCCTGTTACGCACCAATAGAGGAGAAGACTTCCCTGTTACGCACCAATAGAGGAGAAGACTTCCCTGTTACGCACCAATAGAGGAGAACGCACCAATAGAGGAGAAGACTTCCTGTTACGCACCAATAGAAGAGAAGAGACTTCCCTGTTACGCACCAATAGAGGAGAAGAGACTTAGAAGAGAAGACCCCTGTTACGCACCAATAGAGAGAAGACTTCCCTGTTACGCACCAATAGAGGAGAAGAGACTTCCCTGTTACGCACCAATAGAGGAGAAGACCAATAGAGGAGAAGAGACTTCCCTGTTACGCACCAATAGAGGAGAAGACTTCCTGTTACGCACCAATAGAAGAGAAGACTTCCCTGTTACGCACCAATAGAGGAGAAGACTTCCTGTTACGCACCAATAGAAGAGAAGACTTCCCTGTTACGCACCAATAGAGGAGAAGAGACTTCCCTGTTACGCACCAATAGAGGAGAAGAGACTTCCCTGTTACGCACCAATAGAGGAGAAGAGACTTCCCTGTTACGCACCAATAGAGGAGAAGAGACTTCCCTGTTACGCACCAATAGAGGAGAAGAGACTTCCCTGTTACGCACCAATAGAGGAGAAGACTTCCCTGTTACGCACCAATAGAGGAGAAGACTTCCCTGTTACGCACCAATAGAGGAGAAGACTTCCCTGTTACGCACCAATAGAGGAGAAGACTTCCCTGTTACGCACCAATAGAGGAGAAGACTTCCCTGTTACGCACCAATAGAGGAGAAGACTTCCCTGTTACGCACCAATAGAGGAGAAGACTTCCCTGTTACGCACCAATAGAGGAGAAGACTTCCCTGTTACGCACCAATAGAGGAGAAGACTTCCCTGTTACGCACCAATAGAGGAGAAGACTTCCCTGTTACGCACCAATAGAAGAGAAGAGCACCAATAGAGGAGAAGACTTCCCTGTTACGCACCAATAGAGAAAGACTTCCCTGTTACGCACCAATAGAGGAGAAGACTTCCTGTTACGCACCAATAGAGGAGAAGACTTCCTGTTACGCACCAATAGAGGAGAAGACTTCCCTGTTACGCACCAATAGAGGAGAAGACTTCCTGTTACGCACCAATAGAGGAGAAGACTTCCTGTTACGCACCAATAGAGGAGAAGAGAAGAGAAGAGAAGACTTCCCTGTTACGCACCAATAGAGGAGAAGACTTCCTGTTACGCACCAATAGAAGAAGACTTCCCTGACGCACCAATAGAGAAGACTTCCTGTTACGCACCAATAGAGGAGAAGAGACTTCCCTGTTACGCACCAATAGAGGAGAAGAGACTTCCCTGTTACGCACCAATAGAGGAGAAGAGACTTCCCTGTTACGCACCAATAGAGGAGAAGACTTCCCTGTTACGCACCAATAGAGGAGAGACTTCCTGTTACGCACCAATAGAGGAGAAGAGACTTCCCTGTTACGCACCAATAGAGGAGAAGAGACTTCCCTGTTACGCACCAATAGAGGAGAAGAGACTTCCTGTTACGCACCAATAGAGGAGAAGAGACTTCCCTGTTACGCACCAATAGAGGAGAAGAGACTTCCCTGTTACGCACCAATAGAGGAGAAGAGACTTCCCTGTTACGCACCAATAGAGGAGAAGAGACTTCCCTGTTACGCACCAATAGAGGAGAAGAGACTTCCTGTTACGCACCAATAGAGGAGAAGAGACTTCCTGTTACGCACCAATAGAGGAGAAGACTTCCCTGTTACGCACCAATAGAAGAGAAGAGACTTCCCTGTTACGCACCAATAGAGGAGAAGAGACTTCCTGTTACGCACCAATAGAGGAGAAGAGACTTCCCTGTTACGCACCAATAGAGGAGAAGAGACTTCCCTGTTACGCACCAATAGAGGAGAAGAGACTTCCTGTTACGCACCAATAGAGGAGAAGAGACTTCCTGTTACGCACCAATAGAGGAGAAGAGACTTCCCTGTTACGCACCAATAGAGGAGAAGAGACTTCCCTGTTACGCACCAATAGAGGAGAAGAGACTTCCCTGTTACGCACCAATAGAGGAGAAGACTTCCCTGTTACGCACCAATAGAAGAGAAGACTTCCCTGTTACGCACCAATAGAGGAGAAGAGACTTCCCTGTTACGCACCAATAGAAGAGAAGAGACTTCCTGTTACGGAGAGAGACTTCCTGTTACGCACCAATAGAGGAGAAGAGACTTCCTGTTACGCACCAATAGAGGAGAAGAGACTTCCCTGTTACGCACCAATAGAGGAGAAGAGACTTCCCTGTTACGCACCAATAGAGAGACTTCCCTGAGAGGAGAAGACTTCCCTGTTACGCACCAATAGAGGAGAAGAGACTTCCCTGTTACGCACCAATAGAGGAGAAGAGACTTCCCTGTTACGCACCAATAGAGGAGAAGAGACTTCCCTGTTACGCACCAATAGAGGAGAAGAGACTTCCTGTTACGCACCAATAGAGGAGAAGAGACTTCCCTGTTACGCACCAATAGAGGAGAAGACTTCCCTGTTACGCACCAATAGAGGAGAAGAGACTTCCTGTTACGCACCAATAGAGGAGAAGACTTCCCTGTTACGCACCAATAGAGGAGAAGAGACTTCCCTGTTACGCACCAATAGAGGAGAAGACTTCCCTGTTACGCACCAATAGAGGAGAAGAGACTTCCCTGTTACGCACCAATAGAGGAGAAGAGACTTCCCTGTTACGCACCAATAGAGGAGAAGACTTCCCTGTTACGCACCAATAGAGGAGAAGAGACTTCCCTGTTACGCACCAATAGAGGAGAAGACTTCCCTGTTACGCACCAATAGAGGAGAAGACTTCCCTGTTACGCACCAATAGAGGAGAAGACTTCCCTGTTACGCACCAATAGAGGAGAAGACTTCCCTGTTACGCACCAATAGAGGAGAAGACTTCCCTGTTACGCACCAATAGAGGAGAAGAGACTTCCCTGTTACGCACCAATAGAGGAGAAGACTTCCCTGTTACGCACCAATAGAGGAGAAGACTTCCCTGTTACGCACCAATAGAAGAGAAGACTTCCCTGTTACGCACCAATAGAAGAGAAGACTTCCCTGTTACTTCCTTCCTGTTACGCACCAATAGAGGAGAAGACTTCCCTGTTACGACCAATAGAAGACTTCCCTGTTACGCACCAATAGAAGAGAAGACTTCCCTGTTACGCACCAATAGAGAAGACTTCCTGTTAGAAGAGACTTCCCTGTTACGCACCAATAGAGGAGAAGAGACTTCCTGTTACGCACCAATAGAGGAGAAGAGACTTCCCTGTTACGCACCAATAGAGGAGAAGAGACTTCCCTGTTACGCACCAATAGAGGAGAAGACTTCCTGTTACGCACCAATTTCCCTGTTACGCACCAATAGAGGAGAAGAGACTTCCCTGTTACGCACCAATAGAGGAGAAGAGACTTCCTGTTACGCACCAATAGAGGAGAAGAGACTTCCTGTTACGCACCAATAGAGGAGAAGAGACTTCCTGTTACGCACCAATAGAGGAGAAGAGACTTCCTGTTACGCACCAATAGAGGAGAAGAGACTTCCCTGTTACGCACCAATAGAGGAGAAGAGACTTCCTGTTACGCACCAATAGAGGAGAAGAGACTTCCTGTTACGCACCAATAGAGGAGAAGACTTCCCTGTTACGCACCAATAGAGGAGAAGAGACTTCCCTGTTACGCACCAATAGAGGAGAAGAGACTTCCTGTTACGCACCAATAGAGGAGAAGAGACTTCCCTGTTACGCACCAATAGAGGAGAAGAGACTTCCTGTTACGCACCAATAGAGGAGAAGAGACTTCCCTGTTACGCACCAATAGAGGAGAAGAGAGGAGAAGAGACTTCCCTGTTACGCACCAATAGAGGAGAAGAGACTTCCCTGTTACGCACCAATAGAGGAGAAGAGACTTCCCTGTTACGCACCAATAGAGGAGAAGAGACTTCCTGTTACGCACTTCCCTGTTATAGAGGAGAAGAGACTTCCCTGTTACGCACCAATAGAGGAGAAGAGACTTCCCTGTTACGCACCAATAGAGGAGAAGAGACTTCCTGTTACGCACCAATAGAGAAGACTTCCCTGTTACGCACCAATAGAGGAGAAGAGACTTCCCTGTTACGCACCAATAGAGGAGAAGAGACTTCCCTGTTACGCACCAATAGAGGAGAAGAGACTTCCTGTTACGCACCAATAGAGGAGAAGACTTCCTGTTACGCACCAATAGAGGAGAAGACTTCCCTGTTACGCACCAATAGAGGAGAAGAGACTTCCCTGTTACGCACCAATAGAAGAGAAGACTTCCTGTTACCAAATAGAGGAGAAGAGACTTCCCTGTTACGCACCAATAGAAGAGAAGACTTCCCTGTTACGCACCAATAGAAGAGAAGACTTCCCTGTTACGCACCAATAGAGAAGAGACTTCCTGTTAGAGACTTCCCTGTTACGCACCAATAGAGGAGAAGACTTCCTGTTACGCACCAATAGAGGAGAAGAGTTACGCAAGAAGACTTCCTGTTACGCACCAATAGAAGAGAAGACTTCCCTGTTACGCACCAATAGAAGACTTCCTGACGCAGAGACTTCCCTGTTACGCACCAATAGAAGAGAAGACTTCCCTGTTACGCACCAATAGAGGAGAAGACTTCCCTGTTACGCACCAATAGAGGAGAAGACTTCCCTGTTACGCACCAATAGAGGAGAAGAGACTTCCCTGTTACGCACCAATAGAGGAGAAGAGACTTCCCTGTTACGCACCAATAGAGGAGAAGAGACTTCCCTGTTACGCACCAATAGAGACTTCCCTGAGAAGAGACTTCCCTGTTACGCACCAATAGAGGAGAAGAGACTTCCCTGTTACGCACCAATAGAGGAGAAGAGACTTCCCTGTTACGCACCAATAGAGGAGAAGAGACTTCCCTGTTACGCACCAATAGAGGAGAAGAGACTTCCCTGTTACGCACCAATAGAGGAGAAGAGACTTCCTGTTACGCACCAATAGAGGAGAAGAGACTTCCCTGTTACGCACCAATAGAGGAGAAGAGACTTCCTGTTACGCACCAATAGAGGAGAAGAGACTTCCCTGTTACGCACCAATAGAGGAGAAGACTTCCCTGTTAGAGAGGAGAAGACTTCCTGTTACGCACCAATAGAGGAGAAGAGACTTCCCTGTTACGCACCAATAGAGGAGAAGAGACTTCCTGTTACGCACCAATAGAGGAGAAGAGACTTCCTGTTACGCACCAATAGAGGAGAAGAGACTTCCTGTTACGCACCAATAGAGGAGAAGAGACTTCCTGTTACGCACCAATAGAGGAGAAGAGACTTCCCTGTTACGCACCAATAGAGAAGAGAAATAGAGAGAAAGACTTCCCTGTTACGCACCAATAGAAGAGAAGAGACTTCCTGTTACGCACCAATAGAAGAGAAGACTTCCCTGTTACGCACCAATAGAGGAGAAGAGACTTCCTGTTACGCACCAATAGAATTCCCTGTTAGAGGAGAAGAGACTTCCCTGTTACGCACCAATAGAGGAGAAGAGACTTCCCTGTTACGCACCAATAGAGGAGAAGAGACTTCCCTGTTACGCACCAATAGAGGAGAAGACTTCCCTGTTACGCACCAATAGAGGAGAAGACTTCCCTGTTACGCACCAATAGAAGAGAAGACTTCCCTGTTACGCACCAATAGAGGAGAAGACTTCCCTGTTACGCACCAATAGAAGAGAAGACTTCCCTGTTACGCACCAATAGAGGAGAAGAGACTTCCCTGTTACGCACCAATAGAGGAGAAGAGACTTCCCTGTTACGCACCAATAGAGGAGAAGAGACTTCCCTGTTACGCACCAATAGAGGAGAAGACTTCCCTGTTACGCACCAATAGAGGAGAAGACTTCCCTGTTACGCACCAATAGAGAAGACTTCCTGTTAGACCAGGAGAAGACTTCCCTGTTACGCACCAATAGAAGAGAAGACTTCCTGTTACGCACCAATAGAGGAGAAGACTTCCTGTTACGCACCAATAGAAGAGAAGACTTCCCTGTTACGCACCAATAGAGGAGAAGAGACTTCCCTGTTACGCACCAATAGAGGAGAAGAGAACCTCTTACAGAATTCCACACCCGAATATGGAGTCAGCAGGAGCCCCTGGTATTGGGGTCCAGGAGCCCCTGGTATTGGGGTCCAGGAGCCCCTGGTATTGGGGTCCAGGAGCCCCTGGTATTGGGGTCCAGGAGCCCCTGGTATTGGGGTCCAGGAGCCCCTGGTATTGGGGTCCAGGAGCCCCTGGTATTGGGGTCCAGGAGCCCCTGGTATTGGGGTCC
>NC_068446.1:46250696-46260696 GCF_023373465.1 Oncorhynchus keta | reverse complement strand
GAGTGGTACAGTTGTTGTCATGTTACTGACTCCTGCTCCACGTGGTGATGTGTGGCCCACAAATGCCTAAAATCGTGGGTTCAATTCCCTCAGGGATCACACTGACATTTTACAGAGGGTCAAAGATCATGCCCCCCAAGACATGGTAACCTCCCCTGTTATTGGTAATGGTGACAGGTCCCTGGTACACAGAAAATACCCAAGCTCTGAAGCAAGCTTCCAGAAAATTGGAACGGAAATGGCGCCACACCAAACTGGAAGTCTTCCGACTAGCTTGGACAGATGGTACCGTTCAGTACCGAAGAGCCCTTACTGCTGCTTGATCATCCTATTTTTCTAACTTAATTGAGGAAAATAAGAACAATCCGAAATTCCTTTTTGATACTGTCGCAAAGCTAACTAAAAAGCAGCATTCCCCAAGAGAGGATGACTTTCACTTTAGCAGTGATAAATTCATGAACTTCTTTGAGGAAAAGATTATGATTATTAGAAAGCAAATTACGGACTCCTCTTTAACCTGTTACTCCTACCCCCTAATTTTTCGAACATTCTGTTAAAAATCGCGCAACATTTCAACGCCCTGCTACTCATGCCAGGAATATAGTATATGCATATGATTAGTATGTGTGGATAGAAAACACTCAGACGTTTATAAAACTGGTTAAATCACGGCTGTGACTATAACAGAACATGTGTTTCATCGAAAAGTGCAGGAAAATCTGATCACTGAAAATGGGAAAATATATCCATGCGCGACTTCAACCAATTGTTAAACGTGAACCACATTAAATGGGGCCGAGGTTGCAATACCTACAGCTTCCACACGATGTCAACAGTATTGTCATTTGCCAATTATTCATTTCTTGGTCAAACAGACACAAGGCAGCGCAATTCTTCCGACCGGATATTTTGTTTGAGATTTACCAGGACATTATTTCCAGACGTACAGCTATAGAATATACATCGCCTCGTGATCAATTTGATCGCTTATTAACGTTTACTAATACCTAAAGTTGTATTACAAAAGTATTTCGAAGTGTTTTGTGAAAGTTTATCGTCAACTTTTTTAATAAAAAAAAATGACATTACGTTATAAAACGCTATTTTTTTCTTTGATCACACAGTCTTCATAGATCGATATCTAGGCTATATATCGACCGATTTAAATTTAAAGTGATGTTTATGGGACATCTAGGAGCGCCAACAAAGAAGATGGTCAAAGGTAATGAATGTTTTCTATTTTATTTGTGCGTTTTGTGTAGCGCCGACTATGCTAATTATTTTGTTTACGTCCCCTGCGGGTCTTTTGGGGTGTTACATGCTATCAGATAATAGCTTCTCATGCTTTTGCCGAAAAGCATTTTAAAAATCTGACTTGTTGGCTAGATTCACAACGAGTGTAGCTTTAATTCAATACCCTGCATGTGTATTTTAATGAACGTTTGAGTTTTAACTAATACTATTAGCATTTAGCGTAGCGCATTTGCATTTCCAGATGTCTAGATGGGACGCCTGCGTGTCAGGTCGGAGCAAGAGGTTAAACCTGCGTATTCCTCCAAACCTCAGTTGTCCTGAGTCTGCACAACTCTGCCAGGACCTCGGATCAAGAGAGACGCTCAAGTGTTTTAGTACTATATCTCTTGACACAATGATGAAAATAATCATGGCCTCTAAACCTTCAAGCTGCATACTGGACCCTATTCCAACTAAACTACTGAAAGAGCTGCTTCCTGTGCTTGGCCCTCCTATGTTGAACATAATAAACGGCTCTCTATCCACTGGATGTGTACCAAACTCACTAAAAGTGGCAGTAATAAAGCCTCTCTTGAAAAAGCCAAACCTTGACCCAGAAAATATAAAAAACTATTGGCCTATATCGAATCTTCCATTCCTCTCCAAAATTTTAGAGAAGGCTGTTGCGCAGCAACTCACTGCCTTCCTGAAGACAAACAATGTATACGAAATGCTTCAGTCTGGTTTTAGACCCCATCATAGCACTGAGACGGCACTTGTGAAGGTGGTAAATGACATTTTAATGGCATCGGGCCGAGGCTCTGCATCTGTCCTCGTGCTCCTAGACCTTAGTGCTGCTTTTGATACCATCGATCACCACATTCTTTTGGAGAGATTGGAAACCCAAATTGGTCTACACGGACATGTTCTGGCCTGGTTTAGATCTTATCTGTCGGAAAGATATCAGTTTGTCTCTGTGAATGGTTTGTCCTCTGACAAATCAACTGTAAATGTCGGTGTTCCTCAAGGTTCCGTTTTAGGACCACTATTGTTTTCACTATACATTTTACCTCTTGGGGATGTTATTTGAAAACATAATGTTAACTTTCACTGCTATGCGGATGACACACAGCTGTACATTTCAATGAAACATGGTGAAGCCCCAAAATTGCCCTCGCTAGAAGCATGTGTTTCAGACATAAGGAAGTGGATGGCTGCAAACTTTCTAGTATTAAACTCGGACAAAGCAGAGATGCTTGTTCTATGTCCCAAGAAACAAAGAGATCTTCTGTTGAATCTGACAATTAATCTTAATGGTTGTACAGTCGTCTCAAATAAAACTGTGAAGGACCTCGGCGTTACTCTGGACCCTGATCTCTCTTTTGAAGAACATATCAAGACCATTTCGAGGACAGCTTTTTTCCATCTACGTAATATTGCAATAATCAGAAACTTTCTGTCCAAAAATGATGCAGAAAAATTAATCCATGCTTTTGTCACTTCTAGGTTAGACTACTGCAATGCTCTACTTTCCAGCTACCCGGATAAAGCACTAAATAAACTTCAGTTAGTGCTAATTACGGCTGCTAGAATCCTGTGTTCTAGAGGTGTAAGAAGTTGTGTTCTAGAACTGTAAGTAGTTGTGTTCTATAACTGTAAGAAGTTGTGTTCTAGAACTGTAAGATGTTGTGTTCTAGAACTGTAAGAAGTTGTGTTCTAGAACTGTAAGAAGTTGTGTTCTAGAGGTGTAAGAAGTTGTGTTCTAGAACTGTAAGAAGTTGTGTTCTAGAGGTGTAAGAAGTTGTGTTCTAGAACTGTAAGAAGTTGTGTTCTAGAACTGTAAGAAGTTGTGTTCTAGAGCTGTAAGAAGTTGTGTTCTAGAGCTGTAAGTAGTTGTGTTCTATAACTGTAAGAAGTTTTGTTCTAGAGCTGTAATTTGTTGTGTTCTAGAGCTGTAATAGTTGTGTTCTAGAGCTGTAAGTAGTTGTGTTCTAGAACTGTAAGTAGTTGTGTTCTAGAACTGTAAGTAGTTGTGTTCTAGAGATGTGGGAAGTTGTGTTCTAGAGCTTTGGAAAGTTGCGTTCTAGAACTGTAAGTAGTTGTGTGCAAGAGCTGTAAGTAGTGTTCTAGAGCTGTGGTTAATTGTGTTCTAGAGTTGTAAGTAGTTGTGTTCTAGAATTTTGTGTAGTTAGGTTCTGGGGCTGTAAGTAGTTTTGTTCTAGAGCTGTGGGTAGTTGTGTTCTTGAGCTGTGGGTCGTTGTGTTCTAGGGCTGTGGGAGGATGTGTTCTAGAGATGTGGGAAGTTGTGTTCTAGAGCTTTGGAAAGTTGCGTTCTAGAGCTGTAAGTAGCTGTGTTCTAGAGATGTGGGTAGTTTTGTTCTAGAGCTGTGGTTAGTTGTGTTCTAGAGTTGTAAGAAGTTGTGTTTTAGAGCTGTCAGAAGTTGTGTTCTAGAGCTGTAAGTCGTTGTGTTCTATAATTTTGTGTAGTTAGGTTCTGGGGCTGTAAGTAGTTGTGATCTAGAGCTGTGGTTAATTGTGTTCTAGAGCTGTAAGTAGTTGTGTTCTAGAGCTGTGGTTAGTTGTGTTCTAGAGCTGTAGGTAGTTGTGTTCTATAATTTTGTGTAGTTAGGTTCTGGGGCCGTAAGTAGTTGTGTTCTAGAGCTGTGGGTAGTTGTGTTGTAGAGCTGTGGGTAGTTGTGTTCTAGAACTGTAAGAAGTTGTGTTCTAGAGCTGTGGGTAGTTGTGTTGTAGAGCTGTGGGTAGTGGTGTTCTAGGGTTGTGGGAGGTTGTGTTCTAGAACTGTGGGTAGTTGTGTTGTTGTTGTTCTGAGTGTTTACTCTACAGTACTCTCCCTATCTGTGGATGCTAATTAAGCCTTCCAACCAGCTAATCTGGTGTTGGGTTCCTGATAACAACGCCAGTCTGGCATCTCCTCACTAAACAGCCCTCTGTGGCTCCTGTCTTCCTGCTCTAAAAGCCGCCTGGTTCAAATCGTTATCAACAGTCTTATAGACGGCATCTGAAATGGCACACTATTCCCTGTCTAGTGCATTACATTTGACCCAGGCTCCAGAGTCCATGGGGCTCTGGTCAAAAGTAGTGCAGAGACAGAGTAGCCTGGGAGGGGGGTGGGTTGGGGAGCCGTACTGGGGAGGCAGGAGGTCCGGCTCCAGATTACCTCCCAGAAATAGACCCAATAGACCCAGTGCTGCAGGGGCCCCGAGGCCAAAGTAGGGCTACTCCATCCAGACCAGAGAGGTGCTGGGGAGGCCCCAAAGTAGGGCTACTCCAACCAGACCAGAAAGGTGCTGGGGAGGCCCCAAAGTAGGGCTACTCCATCCAGACCAGAGAGGTGCTGGGGAGGCCCCAAAGTAGGGCTACTCCATCCAGACCAGAGAGGTGCTGGGGAGGCCCCAACGCGCCAGAAGGAATGGCAGCAGTTTTACGGGCGCCAAACAAATTGTGTTATCATGTGTTTTTCTCCGCAATATTTGTAAAATATTTTGTACATAATGTTTCTGTATCTTACGGCAGAAAATAGCTTCTGGATATCAGGACAGCGACTCACCTCGGATTAGACAAAGATTTTTTCAACAACAAGCAGGACTCACACGATATTCTCCAAATACCCGGCAGGGCCGACATCAACAACAAACTCCTGACTAGAACCAAAAAAATATCATATTACTCCAGTGCTAGCCTCTCTACACTGGCTTCCTGTCAAAGCAAGGGCTGATTTCAAGGTTTTACTGCTAACCTACAAATCATTACATGGGCTTGCTCCGACCTATCTCTCTGATTTGGTCCTGCCGTACATACCTACACGTACGCTACGGTCACAAGAAGCAGGACTCCTAATTGTCCCTAGAATTTCTAAGCAAACAGCTGGAGGCAGGGCTTTCTCCTATAGAGCTCAATTTTTATGGAACGGTCTGCCTACCCATGTCAGAGACGCAAACTCGGTCTCAACCTTTAAGTCTTTACTGAAGACTCATCTCTTCAGTGGGTCATATGATTGATTGTAGTCTGGCCCAGGAGTGGGAAGGTGAACGGAAAGGCTCTGGAGCAACGAACCGCCCTTGCTGTCTCTGCCTGGCCGGTTCCCCTCTTTCCACTGGGATTCTCTGCCTCTAACCCTATTACAGGGGCTGAGTCACTGGCTTACTGGGGCTCTCTCATGCCGTCCCTGCAGGGGGTGCGTCACCTGAGTGGGTTGATTCACTGTTGTGGTCATCCTGTCTGGGTTGGCGCCCCCCTTTGTGCCGTGGCGGAGATTTTTGTGGGCTATACTCAGCCTTGTCTCAGGATGGTAAGTTGGTGGTTGAAGATATCCCTCTAGTGGTGTGGGGGCTGTGCTTTGGCAAAGTGGGTGGGGTTATATCCTTCCTGTTTGGCCCTGTCCGGGGGTGTCCTCGGATGGGGCCACAGTGTCTCCTGACCCCTCCTGTCTCAGCCTCCAGTATTTATGCTGCAGTAGTTTGTGTCGGGGGGCTAGGGTCAGTTTGTTATATCTGGAGTACTTCTCCTGTCCTATACGGTGTCCTGTGTGAATCTAAGTGTGCGTTCTCTAATTCTCTCCTCCTTTCTTTCTCTCTCTCGGAGGACCTGAGCCCTAGGACCATGCCCCAGGACTACCTGACATGATGACTCCTTGCTGTCCCCAGTCCACCTGGCCATGCTGCTGCTCCAGTTTCAACTGTTCTGCCTTACTATTATTTGACCATGCTGGTCATTTATGAACATTTGAACATCTTGGCCATGTTCTGTTATAATCTCCACCCGGCACAGCCAGAAGAGGACTGGCCACCCCACATAGCCTGGTTCCTCTCTAGGTTTCTTCCTAGGTTTTGGCCTTTCTAGGGAGTTTTTCCTAGCCACCGTGCTTCTACACCTGCATTGCTTGCTGTTTGGGGTTTAGGCTGGGTTGCTGTACAGCACTTTGAGATATCAGCTGATGTACGAAGGGCTATATAAATACATTTGATTTGATTTGATTTTGTCTTGGGGCTATGATCTTTGACCCTTTGTAAAAAAACAATATCTTAATATGAAACACAACCAAAACAAACAACAAAAGCATCCAACAAATTTGTAGAGTGTCAAGGTTGATGTAGTCATTGTGTGCTATGTGTCCAAATACCTCACTTTTTACGACTGTATTTATAAGAATCTTTAGGGGTGTCATTCATTTGGACTTTTTTGAGAAAAAAAAAATCTGACTTGTTTTACAAAATCTCTTTCTCTGTATTATTATAATATCATACATTTCGGGCCCTACTGTAGATGTGTTCTAGAACTGTAAGGAGTTGTGTTCTAGAGCTGTAATTTGTTGTGTTCTAGAACTGTAATTTGTTGTGTTCTATAACTGTAAGAAGTTGTGTTCTAGAACTGTAAGAAGTTGTGTTCTAGAACTGTAAGAAGTTGTGTTCTAGAACTGTAAGTAGTTGTGTTCTAGAACTGTAAGAAGTTGTGTTCTAGAACTGTAAGAAGTTGTGTTCTAGAACTGTAAGAAGTTGTGTTCTAGAGGTGTAAGAAGTTGTGTTCTAGAACTGTAAGTAGTTGTGTTCTAGAACTGTAATTTGTTGTGTTCTAGAACTGTAATTTGTTGTGTTCTAGAACTGTAAGAAGTTGTGTTCTAGAACTGTAAGTAGTTGTGTTCTAGAACTGTAATTTGTTGTGTTCTAGAACTGTAAGAAGTTGTGTTCTAGAACTGTAAGAAGTTGTGTTCTAGAACTGTAAGAAGTTGTGTTCTAGAACTGTAAGTAGTTGTGTTCTAGAACTGTAAGAAGTTGTGTTCTAGAGGTGTAAGAAGTTGTGTTCTAGAACTGTAAGTAGTTGTGTTCTAGAACTGTAAGAAGTTGTGTTCTAGAACTGTAAGAAGTTGTGTTCTAGAGGTGTACGAAGTTGTGTACTAGAACTGTAATTTGTTGTGTTCTAGAACTGTAATTTGTTGTGTTCTAGAACTGTAAGAAGTTGTGTTCTAGAACTGTAAGAAGTTGTGTTCTAGAACTGTAAGTAGTTGTGTTCTAGAACTGTAAGAAGTTGTGTTCTAGAACTGTAAGAAGTTGTGTTCTAGAGGTGTAAGAAGTTGTGTTCTAGAACTGTAAGAAGTTGTGTTCTAGAGGTGTAAGAAGTTGTGTTCTAGAACTGTAATTTGTTGTGTTCTAGAGCTGTAATAGTTGTGTTCTAGAACTGTAAGTAGTTGTGTTCTAGAGATGTGGGAAGTTGTGTTCTAGAGCTTTGGAAAGTTGTGTTCTAGAACAGTAAGTAGTTGTGTGCAAGAGCTGTAAGTAGTTGTGTTCTAGAGCTGTGGTTAATTGTGTTCTAGAGTTGTAAGTAGCTGTGTTCTAGAGATGTGGGTAGTTTTGTTCTCGAGCTGTGGTTAGTTATGTTCTAGAGTTGTAAGAAGTTGTGTTTTAGAGCTGTCAGAAGTTGTGTTCTAGAGCTGTAAGTAGTTGTGTTCTATAATTTTGTGTAGTTAGGTTCTGGGGCTGTAAATAGTTGTGTTCTAGAGCTGTAAGTAGTTGTGTTCTATAATTTTGTGTAGTTAGGTTCTGGGGCTGTAAGTAGTTGTGATCTAGAGCTGTAAGTAGTTGTGTTCTAGAGCTGTGGTTAATTGTGTTCTAGAGCTGTACATAGTTGTGTTCTAGAGCTGTAAGTAGTTGTGTTCTAGAGCTGTGGTTAGTTGTGTTCTAGAGTTGTAAGTAGTTGTGTTCTATAATTTTGTGTAGTTAGGTTCTGGGGCTGTAAGTAGTTGTGTTGTAGAGCTGTGGGTAGTTGTGTTCTAGAGCTGTGGGTAGTTGTGTTGTAGAGCTGTGGGTAGTTGTGTTCTAGAACTGTAAGAAGTTGTGTTCTAGAGCTGTGGGTAGTTGTGTTCTAGAGCTGTGGGTAGTTGTGTTGTAGAGCTGTGGGTAGTGGTGTTCTAGAGTTGTGGGAGGTTGTGTTCTAGAACTGTGGGTAGTTGTGTTGTTGTTGTTCTGAGTGTTTACTCTACAGTTCTCTCCCTATCTGTGGATGCTAATTAAGCCTTCCAACCAGCTAATCTGGTGTTGGGTTCCTGATAACAACGCCAGTCTGGCATCTCCTCACTAAACAGCCCTCTGTGGCTCCTGTCTTCCTGCTCTAAAAGCCGCCTGGTTAAAATCGTTATCAACAGTCTTACAGACGGCATCTGAAATGGCACACTATTCCCTGTCTAGTGCATTACATTTGACCCAGGCTCCAGAGTCCATGGGGCTCTGGTCAAAAGTAGTGCAGAGACAGAGTAGCCTGGGATGGGGGGTGGGTTGGGGAGCCGTACTGGGGAGGCAGGAGGTCCGGCTCCAGATTACCTCCCAGAAATAGACCCAATAGACCCAGTGCTGCAGGGGCCCCGAGGCCAAAGTAGGGCTACTCCATCCAGACCAGAGAGGTGCTGGGGAGGCCCCAAAGTAGGGCTACTCCATCCAGACCTGCGGAGAGAGGTGCTGGGGAGGCCCCAAAGTAGGGCTACTCCATCCAGACCTGCGGAGAGAGGTGCTGGGGAGGCCCCAAAGTAGGGCTACTCCATCCAGACCTGCGGAGAGAGGTGCTGGGGAGGCCCCAAAGTAGGGCTACTCCATCCAGACCTGCGGAGAGAGGTGCTGGGGAGGCCCCAACGCGCCAGAAGGAATGGCAGCAGTTTTACGGGCGCCAAACAAATTGTGTTATTATGTGTTTTTCTCCGCAATATTTGTAAAATATTTTGTACATAATGTTTCTGTATCTTACGGCAGAAAATAGCTTCTGGATATCAGGACAGCGACTCACCTCGGATTAGACAAAGATTTTTTCAACAACAAGCAGGACTCACACGATATTCTCCAAATACCCGGCAGGGCCGACATCCCTGGTATTCGCAAGAGGAAGCGACGCGGGACAAAGAGACGGATGTCTCGGCAGGACCCGGTAACGGCGAGTGGGAAACCTGCCGTTACCGTTAATACTACTCGCCAACGTGCATTGGACAATAAACTAGACGAGGTACGATCACAAATATCCTACCAACGGGACATCAAAAAGTGTAATATCCAATGTTTCACGGAATCGTGTGAATGGCGACATGGATATTCAGCTAGCGCTGCACCGGCAAGATAGTACAGCACATTCCTTGGTGTCCAAAACAACAACAAACTAGAATGGTCCAAACACACCAAGACGGTCGTGAAGCGGACAAAACCTATTCTGTCTGCTTCCCCCATAATGAGCCAGTGGCTACTGATCTGTCTGCTTCCCCCATAATGAGCCAGTGGCTACTGATCTGTCTGCTTCCCCCCTAATGAGCCAGTGGCTACTGATCTATCTGCTTCACCCTAACGAGCCAGTGCCTACTGATCTATCCCGTCCACACTAACGAGCCAGTGGCTACTGATCTATCTGCTTCACCCTAACGAGCCAGTGGCTACTGATCTATCCCGCTCCACCCTAACGAGCCAGTGGCTACTGATCTATCCCGTCCACCCTAACGAGCCAGTGGCTACTGATCTATCTGCTTCAACCTAACGAGCCAGTGGCTACTGATCTATCTGCTTCCCCCCTAACGAGCCAGTGGCTACTGATCTATCTGCTTCCCTCCTAACGAACCAGTGGCTGCTGATCTATCTGCTTCACCCTAATGAGCCAGTGGCTACTGATCTATCTGCTTCACCCTAATGAGCCAGTGGCTACTGATCTATCCCGTCCACCCTAACGAGCCAGTGGCTACTGATCTGTCTGCTTCACCCTAATGAGCCAGTGGCTACTGATCTAT